>NW_005354047.1:486875-501147 GCF_000412655.1 Myotis brandtii | reverse complement strand
CGGGGGTGCTGTGCGACCTCCAGGCCAGACTCAGATGGCAAAGCAAAGCAGCTGCCACCATCAGGCCCATTTCCCACAGCCCACAGCCTGGCCTGGGGGTTATTAAACTGTTAGCACGGCACAGCCATCGTCACACAGCCGACCCACACTGGCAAGCACGACCCTTGCTCCTTCATCTCCCAAAAGGGAGCACCTTACAGCACCAGGACGTGTAATTCAAACCCCCAGTGTCCGAGGATCTAAGAATTACAGTGTCTTTGCAAGAGGAATTTGCCCTTTAAAACTACGAAAAGTGAACTGGTTCCAGGCCCCCATAATTAAATCCTTGATGACCACCGTGAAACATTTCTCTACCTAACCTGTCAGATAGGAAGGATTTCTGGTTTACATCTTATTCTGCATTAACTGGGGAGGGAGGGGACAACACCTAAGCCAGGGCTCTTGGTAGGGGTATTTCTTGGGGACCTCGTAACCTAGGATACAACCTCAGTAAAATGCTCTCCTCCGAGCTCTGATGCAGCCAGACCTGGTTCGGCTTATGTTAGCAAAAGGGATCGCAGTTCAGCACGCCTTGCACGTGGAATGCGAATGGGGTTTATTTCCTTAAATGTTCTGTAAAGTGGAGTGGAAGGAAACGGGTTCCAGCTGTCAGATATTCATCTCCTGGCGAGGTTTCCAGTCTGAGTCTCTGGTTGTTTACAAACAGCTCCTTAGTACCTGCTCACAGATCCGTGCCGGGCAGTGGTATCACAGAGAAGAAATTACTTTGCAAATCCGGTTCTCAGACATAAAAAGGTGTTTTAAAAGCCTCCTGCTGCACATTTTGAAAAATTGTTAATAGGAAATAGGAGCATTCAAATGTATTTAATCTCTCTTAAATATTTAAGACTGTGATACTCACATGTTGGGTGTTTTTTTCTCTGCTTCCTTTTTAAGAGAAAGGTGATGCTGAGCCCGAGAGTCCAGACAATGGCACCTCGAATACATCGTAAGTCTCTTTCCTCTTTCTGTTCGTGATGGCGGTTCTTTAATGTGCCTGTAATACGAAACAGTGCAAGTGCCGTGTAGCAGTAATAATAATAATGGGAGGAGGGCCAGTTCTCCTTCTCCTGATAATGTCTTTTTAAATGCTCTGGGTGCACACGCATTTGGAGGTCTTTCTTGTGCTTTAACACAGAAAGAATAATATCGAAAACACAAGTGCTCTTCTTCGGAAAGTCCAGGTGTAATGAGATGGGAGGGCACATACTGGTGGCAGAGGAGCGGGCAGCCTTTTAGAATGTGTTTGAGACTTTCGTCGTCACTGTTGTAAATAATGTAGAACTTGGCTCACCTGTGGGAGGCATTGTCCCACACACCTGGGAGGGACCGATGTCATTCAAAACGTCTGCCATCTGCACCCTCCCCTCGGAACTGTGTGAAAAATACAGATATCTCAGGAATCTCACGAGTTTGCTGATGTTTTTGAATTAACAAAAGCATTTTTTAAAAGAGAAGAAAAGGCCCTTAGAAAGAGCACGTTCCTCACTTTGCATGTTGCTTTTTTCCTCTCGGTGCTCAAGGAATCCAAAAGTGTTAATGATTCATTTGATACCAAATGTATACACCAAAGTTTAAATGAAATAATTCAGGAGCTAACAAATTATTTTAGGAATCACATTTGCTCTTTGAAAATCTTTAACTCTGAGGGGGAACACGGTTTCCTTATTCCTATATGGTTTGTGAATTCATCTTTATGTGGATCAGCACTCTTACTACTAAGCATTTAAAATGCGACTCAGTAGAAATCACAGTTTGTGATATAATATTATTGAGTGTCTTAGTTTGTCTAAGATCTGTTTCTCAATCTAGAAAAACCCTTCGGCTTCCCTTACACACAGGATGGCTACATATTTCATAAAGGATGTGATTATATGTTGTGTTCCTGAAGATGTTACACTAAAAGTTCTAAACAGTTCCATTGCTATGATTTCTGATGATATATAGTACATTGATTAGTTTTAAATGGTTAAAATATCACTAGCTTTAAAATTTTTATGCTGCAAAATATAATGGGAAAAGGGTTTTAATGCCATCTGGAGGCATTCTAGAGAACTGAAATGGGTAGAATCATTTAAAAATTTGGTTCTTTTAAATAACATTTGAGACTGGATGCGAATTTATACAACTAGAATGTAAGCGATTTAGGAGTAAGTTGTATTTTTATAAATAATTTTATAAAAGTGGTAATTATTGCAGAGACAGTAATTTTTTAAATTTCTCATTTAAAAAATATCATTTAAAAAACAAAATATATTGGAAAACTGCTAACATCCTGCATTTAATTGTACAAATTTTAAATCTCAGTCAGTAGACACCAGTTTTGTTAATGCAGTTTGATGTACCGTGAAAGTTCTTCTTCCCTTATGCATTCCTAAAAAAATCCTATTCTTTAAGGGACTTGATTTCCACACCTCAGTTCCTTGGGAAATGTGTTGTCTGAGTTGTTCTGTTAAATTCTGTTATCGCTGGCGATCTGAGGACGGGGAACGCTGGGAGCATCACCCCACACTCCTCTCTCCTCGCGCAGAGCAGTTGCTTAGCCATCGGCCTCACCCGCCTCTTGAACTAGGAATAGCAGAACTAAGCTGAGGTTGCAAGGATCTCTGGTAAAGTGGAGGATTCTGAACGTGGGCCCCTGGAGGAGCTCGCCACCCGGAGTTCTGTAGGAATTAGGCCAGAGGAGCAGCGTGTATGATTGAAGAGCCAGGACTCGGCATGTTACATTCCCTGTCGGTACCTTGTCTGGGCTTTATTTAGGTGGGCAGGGACAATATCCTTACTTAGTCTAGAACAAGCATGTCAAACTCGCGGCCCGTGGGCTGCATGCGGCCCACAACGAGTATTTATGTGGCCCCAGCCAATATAACGGTATGTAAGAAACATGTTAGTAAAATTTCGTAACTTAATGTTTATAATATCCTGTTACATGTAATTATTAATAACGAACTACAACATTCGCTAATGACTGATTACTATAATCGTGTAGCATTCATTTCCTTTATGTGCCTTATGCGCAGGCGCACCATTTCTCTCCACTAATCCTAGCAGTGATTATTTTAGCAGCTGATGGCCATGTCATTAGTCTTGGACTAACTTGTTTGGTGTGCGCAACAGGAAATATTTCACTTTGAGAGAACAAAAAAATAGGTTTATATGTGTTACAATTATTAATTTGTGAAATTATTCAGTATCTGGTAAGTTAATGTTTAAGAAAAAAACATTAATTTTTATTAAAATGTTCTATTATTTTATGTTAACTATTACTCATTTATTGCAGCCCTTTGTATTCAGCATGTCTCTATTGAAATAAACCTACATTTCTATGAAAATTGAAGCTTTTGTCTTTTTACAGCCCACATAAACTTCAACCTTGCTTATTTGGCCCATGTTAGCCTTTATGTTTGACATGCTTGTTCTAGAACAGTGGTTCTCAACCTTGGCTGCACATTAGAATCACCTGGGAATCTTTTTAAAATCCTGATTTCTGGGCCTCATCCTCTCGGGCCATATGCAAATACAAATATTGTATTTGTTCCTGTTTTGTTTTTTTACTTCAAAATAAGATATGTGCAGTGTGCATAGGAATTTGTTCATAGTTTTTTTTTTAAACTATAGTCCGGCCCTCCAACGGTCTGAGGGACAGTGAACTGGCCCCCTGTTTAAAAAGTTTGAGGACCCCTGTTCTAATGTGCAGCCAAGGTTGAGAACCACTGGTCTAGAAGGATCAGAAAAGCCATTCAACTTAAGTAAAAAAAGGTTATAAATTTTTGGATATTTTGCTTTTTTGCCCATTAACCCTACTAAGGAGTCAGTGGATCTTAGGAGACAAAGTAAAGCCATGAGTCAGAATCAAGTAGAAAAACTGGGGTCCAACTATTTGTTAAGTGGTTAGTGTGTTAGTTTGCTGGGGCTGCTAAGTCGCAAAGTACAACAGACTGGGTGCCGTAAGCAACAAAAATGTATCATCCCATGGTTCCGGAGGCTGGACGTCCAAGATTGGTTTCCTCTGGGAGGGAAGGACGTGTCCAGGCCTGCTGACTTGTTCTGCAGGTGGACTCTCCTCCCTGTGTCTCTTCCTCTTACCTTCCCTCTTGTGTCTGTTTCCCCTTTTTATAACAATGCCTGGTATCTTGGATTAGGGCCCACCCTACAGGCTTTGTTTAATCCGATTACCCCCTGTAAAGCCCCTGTCTCCCAGTAGTCTCATCCTGAGAGGTTAGGACTTCAACATATGAACTGGGGGAGGGGAGGAATTCAACTCATAACATTAAGGGTCACAGTCATCAGAATGATTCCGACGCCAGGTTGGCAGCAGCAGGTGTGCAGATGCCAGGAGATAGAACAAGGGGAGAGAATCTCAGTAAAACAGACCAGAAATGATGAGCTCATGGGAGCTGAGGGATGAAGCAGAGCAAAGAACACTGCAGATAACACACACACGGGGCACTAGGAAAGGCATCATTTTCACACCCGTGATCTGGGGAGAGAGACATGGCTTTAGTAATGGCTGTATATCCCTCTGTCTGTGCAACTCCATGACCCTGGGAGTCACTTAAAACCATCATATGGATTTAAATTGAAGTATAAAGTTGGGAGCCTCCAGACAGAGAGCTAATTTCCTAAAAAGGAATCTTTCCTCACTGGAGGTGAAATCAGCAGAAAATTCATCATGTTAAGTTTTAGTCAGTCATTGCCTGATAGGACAGAGTAGCTGTGTAACACCCAAAGATCCCTTCAGGAGGTATTATCCAATGATACTCTGAGTATTCAGAAAGATGAAATGTGTAGTATATTCTTAACACACACAAAACACCAAAAGTTAGAATCTCTGTCACGTACCAATAATGTTAATGATGGGAGACCTTATATTGGATTAATACTCCTGCAGAGAATTAACTATTAAAAAATCCTGGACAAAATATTTTTTAAACTGTTAGAAAGCAGAAAATGTTGGTAATTTGATCCTTGAAACAAGAACATTGGACGGGTGAGATCTACATTTATACAGCTTCTCCCCTAAGAGTACTCCCCAATCCATATAGGACAGTGATTCTCAACCTTCTGGCCCTTTGAATACAGTTCCTCATGTTGTGACCCAACCATAAAATTATTTTCGTTGCTACTTCATAACTGTAATGTTGCTACTGTTATGAATCGTAATGTAAATATCTGATATGCAGGATGGTCTTAGGCGACCCCTGTGAAAGGGTCGTTCGACCGCCAAAGGGGTCGCGACCCACAGGTTGAGAACCGCTGATATAGGACAACAAGAACTCAAAGAGAAAGCCACAGTGGTATTGGCAGGTAGTGTCGGAGGATGGAGCTCAGGGCTGCTGAAGTGACAAGACAATGTCAGGAGAATGAGAAGGCTCACAGAACATGTTTGCCAAGGCCACGTCTGATAAAGGACTGACATCCAAAGCAAAGAATTCTTAAAACTCAACAGTAAGAAAACAACCCAAAAGTGGGCCAAAGAAGGTACCCGACATTTCACCAAGGAAGAAATACAGATGGTGAATGAATAATCACATGAAAAGTTGCTCCACATCATATGTTATCAGAGAAATGCCAATTAAAACAGTGATATGCCACTATTACAATCGCCAAAACACAGACAGCACCAAATGCTGGCGAGGATGTGGAGCAACAGGAACTCTCAAACATTGCTGGTGGGAACTCAAAATGTTAAGGCCACTTTGGAAAACAGTTTGATGGTTTCCTACAAAACTAAATATACTCTCGCCACATAATCCAGCCGTTATGCTCCTTGGTATATACTCTTTGGGTAAAGCTGCTGAAAACTTATATACACACACAAAATTTGCCTCCCTTTAAAAAAATAAGAAATAAAAAACAAATTTACAGAAAGGATAAATATTTGTGTGGCAGCTTTTCTTCCCTATAATGATAATAATTAGCATGTTTTGAGCCATTATGTTGTCCACGTACTAGTCTTAACACTGGACATGTTTTATTGTTACCAAAAAAAAAAACAATACCTTATTTTATAGGCAAAATAGGCTAATTAAGGTTACCGCTTTATAGACCTTCAAGTGGCAAAATCAAGATTCAAACCCAAAATCCAAACCCTGGAAGCCAACCTCTTAACCACTGTCCCATTCTGCTGGCATCTCAGAGTTCTTAGGCAGTTTCTCTGGAGATGGTAATCATTCCAGGAAAATCACTCCAGGTAAGGCCTGCAGAGTAAGGGTAGACGGAGATCCTGCTAGAAAGTCATCTGTACCAGAAAAGCTCTAGAAATAATTAGCAAAGGGACATTTCCAAAATACTATGAAGGCCACAGTTTGGCAGGGTCCCCATGCTCGCTCAATCCAGATTTTCCTGCCGACAACAAATTCACTCTGAAGTCAGAGGTCTTAAGCACAGGCTTGTGGGAAAGTCCTGAGGAGGCTCCTTCTACATTTGTAGAGGACCCTCAGAGGAACAAAGTAACTGTAACCTTAAAGAGTAAATGAAGATTTGAAATGACCTTCATAAAGAAATAGGATTAAACAGAAAGTATTCAACTACTAGGAAGAAAAATAAGCAAAATCAGGCAGAAGGAAAATGGTTCATCAGAGGTACACATTGTACAGTAAAAGACTTGGAAATTATTATAAGCTCAAACTGAATTAGTGACCCATGAATTGTTTTTTCTCCAAAGTTAATACATTAGTTGGAATTAATCTATAGAAAGTGCCCATTATCTAGTAGGCACTCAGTAAATAGTTATTATTACTACCATAACCAGATTCATGATTAATAAAAGATAGAAAACAATCCTGCCGTGACAGTTGTTAGTGACCAGAGCTTATGAGAATTTTAATCTCTTACTTAAAAAAAAAAGTGGAAAACTTAGAAAGGGTTAAGGGTGATAAAAACAAAAATTTATATAGGTCTTCTAGTGAAGAAGAAAGGCTGAGTGGTCAGTCTACTCCAAAGATGTCAACTTAAATGGGCACTTCTCCAAGCCTTCTGACGATGGGCCAAGGCCAGGAGCGCGTGGTGTTACCTCTCCCAGGGAAGAAGACATGACCTGGAGGCGGCTAAAGAATCCACCTCCACCACTGACTCCTGTTTTAAAATATCTGGGAAGACTTGGGTATCGTCGAATGGTGAACAGACTGGGCCGAAATCATGCCCAGAGCCCCTTTCCAGGTGTGTAATGTGCAACTCCATGAGTCGTTCTTAAAGATGAAAGGTGAAATCTGTTCGTATCAATGAAAAGTAGTTGTCTTCATCAGTCCAGGCTGCTATAACAAACCACCGCAACCCAGGTAGCTTGTAAACAGAAGTTGATTTCTCACAGTCTGGAGGCTGGGAAGTCTAGGATCCAGGCACCGGCAGCTCCAGTGTCTGGCGATGGCCCGCTTCCTGGTTTGTCTTCTCGTTGTGTCCACACATGGCAGAGAGCAGAGAAAGCAGAAGTCAGCTCTCTCCGGTCTCTTCTTATAAGAGCATTAATCCCATTCATGAGGGTTCCTCCCTCATTACCTAGTCACCTCCCAAAGGGTCACCTCCTAATACTATCACATGGGGGTTTAGAGTTTCAATTTATGAATTTTGGAGGAAGATAACAGTATTCATAGTTCATAACAGTGTTCATTAAAAATATGCCCATCATGGAGCTATCTTAGAAAATGTTAAGTAAGAAGGAGAATATACAGAGGAACAATTATGTGCTAAACATATAAAGAAATGTACTACTTATGCACGTGCATTTAATAATCAGGTTACACAAACTGATCCGGAAGTTGAGAGATCTACGTTGCTTTGAGCTGTTACCAAAGGATGTTCCTTTTTTTCAGAGAAACTAGAAACCCTCCTGTTACTTATTTTGGCCATAGCAGCCCGTGTTTAAAATGATGAACTGCGGCTGTTCCTTTATTTATGAGGGCTCCGTCCCCAGAGGCTTCCCTCCCATATCTGTTTAAGTGATTTGCCAGGATCCTGTCTGCTACGGAAGTGAGAAGCCTAGTGTACAGCCTTTGCCTAGAAAACATCAGCCAGGTCCTGTGTCTGCAATCTCAAACACCAAGAATAAAAAGTGATGTTGCGTTTGATGAGCAAACTAGACTAAAGGCCTTGGAAAGGAAGGAAGCCCTGCGCCCAGCATTCAGGTGCCATACGTGCAGGTGCGGCTGGGCAGAGCTGGGAGGAGGTTTTTGTCAGTCTCACCTGAGAGGGGAATTAGACACCGTGATATTGCTTTACTCTCAGATCCAAACACTAAGCGAGCCCAAGAATGTGTAGAAATTATGCCATCACAGAACAAGGCTGCACACCTTATCTCCCAAGTTCTTACATCAGGCTGGAAGGCCCATGGTCTCTGTGGAAGTCTGCCCCCTGGCCCCTCTCTGTTCCCAGAGAGTCACTCCTTGTCTTTGCTCTGCGCATGCGGCTCCATCACACCGAACCTCCCCTCAGGATGTTGTCTAGATCAGGGTTTCTCAAACTTTTGTTTTGTAACTTAATATTTTGTAATTTAATTGTGATAAATACACATAACATAACATGTACCATCTTAACCATTTTAAGTATACAGTAGCCCCCCATCCCAAGCCCAGCCTCAGGTGCCGGAGACTGCAGACAGTACCGAACCCTCTATGTACCATGGCTTGCCTATGCACACATAACTTTCCACTTATAGGAAGCACTTTACGGCTTCTCGCTGGCATATCCAAATTGTCAGCTTCACCACTCTTGCACTTTGGGTCCATTATTAAGTAAAATGGGTGCGACACCACGACAGATGATCTGATCACCCAGATGGCTCCTAAGTGACGAACGGGTGGGGAGCGTCTACATCAGTGGTTCGGCAAACTGCGGCTCAGCAAACCGCGGCTCGTGAGCCACATGCGGCTCTTTGGCCCCTTGAGTGTGGCTCTTCCACAAAATACCGGCTCTTCCACAAAATACCGACTTCTGTGCAAGGGCCACGAAGTTTCAATCGCACTGTACGTGCGCGCCCACACGTGGTATTTTGTGGAAGAGCCACACTCAAGGGGCCAAAGAGCCGCATGTGGCTCGCGAGCCGCAGTTTGCCGACCACGGGTCTACACCCACAGCGCAGAGACACTGGACAAGGATGGTTCACGTCCCGGGCAGGATGGGCAGGATGGGCAGGATGGTGCAAGGTTTCCCCACGCTGCTCAGAACAGCACACAATTGGAATTTTCTATTTAATACATTTGGACCCCGGTTGACCACTGGTAACTGAAACGGCGGAAAGCAAAACTGCGGGTAGGGGGCCACGGGACAGGTCAGTAGCGTAAGTGCACTCACATTGTTTGCTACTGTCACCACCGTTCCCAGAACTCTTCATCTTCCCAAACTGAAATTCTGTACCCATTAATGTGCCAAATTAATAAATTGCCTTAGCACATAACTCTCGTCTTCCCCTCTCCACACCCCCGGCAGCCACCACCCTACTTTCCGTTTCTCTGAATTTGCCTCTAGGCTCCTCCTGGAAGTGGACTCGTACAGTATTTGCACTTTTGTGGCTGGATTATCTCACTTAGCGAAAAGTCTTCAAGGTTCATCCATGTTGTAGCCTGTGTCAGAATTTCCTTCCTTTTTTAAGGCTGAATAATATTCCCTTGTGTGTATATATGTTTTGTTTATCATCTACCCATGGACACTTGGGCTGCTTCTGCCTTCAGCTGTTGTGAATGATGCTTCCTACCAATGTGAGTGGACAAATACCTCTCTGAGTCCCTGCTTTCAATTTTGGATATAGGTGTATACTCATCTCAGACTGTTTGAACATAACCCACACAGTCAAAAGCACATTTTACATCATATCCTATAACAGAAGTAAGTGTCACAAACATTACCTACCGTGACTCTCACATTTTCATCTATATGTATAAAAGGCTAATATGCTAAGTGTCCAGCTGTCTGACCAGTCACTATGACGTGCACTGACCACCAAGGGGCAGACGCTTAATGCAGGAGCTGCCGTGATGCCCACAGAGAAATGGCACTGCAGAGTTGGCGACCACAAAGCAACACTCGGCTTACCCCAAGTGGGACACAGGCCCAGCCACCATCCAGAGCGACAGCCCACCAAATCACAGCTGATGCTGCCAAAACCCTATGGTGCAAAATGCAGCCCACAGCCCAGGCCAGCCCAGAAATGGTCACTGTGGTAATGCCATCATGTATCAATGCCCGGCTTCCTCTTCCTAGCAATGACTAACCTCCTTGCAGTTTCTTCAGCCTAGGAACACAACTTGCTTTATAGCCAGGTGCAAACATTTCACACTTTAATCAAATGTCTGTGAAGCGTTTTCCCGTGCCTCATCTTATTTGATCCTCACAGAAGACCTGGAGTAGGTAGATAGGAGACTCGGGGGAATCCTATTTTCTTTTCATTAGCTGGAAAACAGAGATTTAGAAAGTTTAGAAACTTGACCCAACTGAAGGGAAGTAAGAAATGGTGGACCTTGAAAATGACTTCAGGTTTTCTCACTGCACAGAATATAGTCAAACACTGCAGCAGTTAAATATTTTACCCTTTGTTCTCCCTGCGTGATCTACAATAATAATCTGCTTCATGTTGATATTTACTGCTATGTTGCTGACAATTACCTGAAAGAGAATTTGGGGTGCTTCCATAGGCTGGAAAAAGTTAAGCTAACTCAGGAAGCAGGTCTAATTAAGCAAGTTTATTCTATATATACTAGAGGCCCGGTGCACAAAATTTGTGCCCAGGGGTGGGGGGTGTCCCTCAGCCCAGCCTGCACCCTCTCCAATCTGGGACCCCTGGAGGGATGTCCGACTGCCCGTTTAGGCTGGTTGCCCCCAACTTCCCTCCCCTGCAGGCATGGTCCCCCCAACTGCCCTTCCCTGCAGACCTGGGTCCCCCCCAACTGTCCTCCCTTGCAGGCCTGGTTGCCCCCAACTGCCCTCTCCTACTGGCCATCTTGTGGCAGCCATCGTGTGTCCACATGGGGACAGCCATCTTGTGTGTTGGAGTGATGATCAATTTGCATAATAAAGAGGTATCTTTATTATATAGGATAAAAGGCTAAGTTGACTCGCGCATGTACGATACCTATAAAGCTCTCGCTGGTGCCAATCGCACACGTGTGTTTCAATCTGTCATTGTCAATCGTGACTTTGGTTGACATTTCTATTTAGAGAAAGGGCGAATAGCGAAATTAAAATATTTCTTCTAATTAATGTCCTTTCAATGTGCACGAATTTATGCACCAGGCCACTAGTTCTTATATGATATGTTTAAACGTAGGTCAAACCACACAAACTGTCCGCCCATGTTCACAAAATACAATAGTTACTGACTAACTGACAAGACAGTTTGTGCCCAAAGCGGGGAGGAGAAGGCAGTACTGAGCGCTGCCCTGCGCTAGCCCTGGCTGCATCACTATGGAAATGACCTCTTCAGTCCACCTAATGGCCTAGTTCTTTCTCCATTTTACAGATGAGGAAACCAAGGCTGAAAGGGTATAAGAATTTGGTCCAAAGACCTGTATCCAGTGACTCTGTTTTCACTCAGATCTGCCAGCTGCAGGACATGACTGGCTTAGGTGGCACCCTGCAGTCCTCCCCTCAGAACCCACACGCATCCCCCCAGGACTGACAATTCAGGAAAGTTTAGGACCCCATCAAAGCTCAAGAAGCAGGTACTTGGGGGTGTATATCCTAAGAGGAGGTAAAGTCGTTCAGTGAACCCTCATTAGATCACATAGCAACTGCCTCGTTCACGTATGATTAAGGCAGACGGAGTCTCGACGAGAGTTTGCACCTTTGCAGTGACTTCCAGTGCGCGGAGATGTTAATGAGCACACGGGAGCAGTCTGTACTCTCTGTAGCTTTGGCAGATGGCAGCGTTTTTCTGGGGAGCCACTGTGGCTGTGAGAAAGTGTGGGAAATCAACAAATGTTACCATATTTATTGATTGCAGTGGGTAATCAATAAATATTGCCTGATATTAACAGACTGAGTATACACACTTGCTTCATATGTTTGTTTTCATATAGCTTCTTCATGACATTGTGTTGAAGCCGGGCCCAGCATTTAGAACAGAACACTTATTCAGCAAGGAATTATTAGCATGAATAAATGAATGAGTGCACAATAACACAGGATGGTTGGAGTACAGTTGTGCATTTTATGTATCTTTTTCCAGAAATACCATTAGCTAGAATTGTCCTTTCTCATCTACAGATTTCAGTGAAGATGTAAACTTCCAAAATGCAGAGCTCATATGTGTGCAGACCGAGTTCTGTCCCTTCCCCGCGCTGCCCCCAGATCAGCTTCCCTTTGGCCCCACGCCCTAATGCTCGTCCCGCCCCTGGCAGCCGCACCGAGATGATGCTCCCATGTACTCAGTGCCTGTTCTGTGCCAGGCGCTCTAGTGAACACGGTGTCTTATTTAATTCTCGTGACAATCCAATGAGGTGTATTATTACATTATTACGTCTCATCTTACTGAATGGAAAGTCGAGATCTCAGAGAAATGCGCTGGCTCGTGGAGGTCGCACAGTTGGCAGAGCCGAGATTCCGACCAGGTTGGCTGCAGAGCCGCTTGGTGGCGCCCGTTAGGTCTGTGGTCCAGTGCAGAGGGCACAGGAAGTGGGAGAGATGTTGAGGAAGAAATCCTGTTTCTCCACAAAGGGCCGGTATGGCCCGAAAGCCCTGGGTACCTGACTCCCTCCACATTTCTCAGAGATTCCGTCCCAAAGAGCCTGGAAGGCAGCTTGGAGAAGGAGGTGGGAGGATGCCTGGTTACAGGCGATGGTAAAGGGGAGGTTTCTGCACAGTGATGGAGGTCATGGCAATAGCAGGGAGTGGCGTCTGGAGTTCATCTGGCAGAAATGAAAGGATGGCTGTGCAGCCCTGGCCCACCTGCTCACCTGTGAGCGCCTTCTGCTGTTGGCGCAGGATATTTCGGTGAACAGTGGTCACATGATCCCACCAAAGCATGTCAAGTATTTAAGCCTCTGCCCGCACAGTTCTACCACAAAATTCCACCTCCACTTTCAGCTTCTTAAATGACTGACATGTTCAAAGACACAGGGCATGAAGGGATAATGGGCGCTGACCAAACTTTCACACCCATGCACACACTCACGTTTCTACATTAAAAAGGCATTCCTGTTGAACAATAGATGGTAGGCCTTTCTTTAGAAGACTACCAGTGCCGATATAAATGATTAGGAGATAACAAATGCTGAGCACTAACTGTGTGCCCAGCTGTGCACGAAATGCTTTGTGAACACAGGATACCTATATAAGATGCGGTAGCGGCTGCGCAGGGACCACAGGGGTAAACTACAAACCCTGCTTGGAAGAGTCCAGTCTTTGAATCCGCATAGCAACTCGAAAAGTAGGCAGCATGGGAACCTCCCTTTTTACAGATAAAGAAACAGGTAGAGCGGCCGAGCCAGCGTCGCCCAGAGGGGTCTGACTTGAAAGCACTTTCTGCAGTGCCGCCTGGCACCCAGACTCCTGAGTGGGGCCCTGAGGGTCCAGCTCTGCTGGACGCCAAGGCTGGTTCCGAACACAAAGGAAGGTCAGAGGGCCCGGTGGCAGCCAGCCCAGCGCCAGGGCACTATTGCACTTGAAAGCCTGTTTCACACGAAGGCTAGAGGACTGGAATAATCAGTGGCCTTTTCGGGGTGGGGAGAGAGTGTTCTTGCTTTGCTTTTGGAGTTTTGGAGGGCAGAGCGAGTAATCAGCAGGGGAGACAAGAAAAACACCCATTGTTGGGTGGTGTGTCAGCCACACAGCTTCACTTCTTGAAGCAATATGCTGCCAACTTCAATAACCCCAGAAGTTGTAGACTCTGAAAACAAAAAGATTTTTAATGGATCAATACATAAAATATTGTTATTCACAATTTTGGAAAAAAATGTATTTTGCATTTGAACCCAAGAAAAAAATCTTTTTCTTATGAGCCAATTGTAAAAATAAGAGACAGTCTCTGATTTTGTGTTTCGCTTGCCTTTTGACAGTTTGGGCTAATAACCCCAGAAGTTGTAGACTCTGAAAACAAAAAGATTTTTAATGGATCAATACATAAAATATTGTTATTCACAATTTTGGAAAAAAATGTATTTTGCATTTGAACCCAAGAAAAAAATCTTTTTCTTATGAGCCAATTGTAAAAATAAGAGACAGTCTCTGATTTTGTGTTTCGCTTGCCTTTTGACAGTTTGGGCTAGGTCATGTGACCTTCACCCTCCCCCCCCCCCCCACAACA
>NW_005354047.1:471778-486758 GCF_000412655.1 Myotis brandtii | reverse complement strand
CCCCCCCCCCCCCCCCCAAAAAAAAAATGTACTGAGCATTTACGTGTGTTAGGCACTCTTCTCGGCATTTACTTATCTCATTCTCACTGCTCCCTGAGGTGATTATCCCCATTTACAGATTAGGGAAATGATGCACAGAGAGGGTAAGTGATTTGCCCAGAGACACTCAGCTCGTGTGACAACTGGGAATTGAGCTCAGTTTGACTCCTGAGCCCGTGCTTTTAATCACAGGTCCGTACAGCCTCGATTTCAGCTGTTAGACCTCAAAATCTTTTCAAAATGCTGAATATTAACATGTCTCTGAATAAGAGAACAGCATTTCTGAATTATGTGTCACTCCTGAGTATACATAGACAATGGAAAATACACTTGAATGCATAATTAATATAATTAAGATTTTTCTTAACTTTCAGAATGTCCAAGAGGTCATCATTTTAGTACAGTTCAAAGTACATTTGAATTCTATTTTTTTAAATAACTACTGTTACTGATCATGCTAAATCACCTCAGAGTGAGAACTGTGGAGAGAAAACTCAGTGCCTTTGAAAATACGAAATTCGATGTTCAGATTTTAAAGAAAAACAATGAATTAAAATGAGTATTTGTATGGTTTTTGTTGCTGGCCTAAGATCCCATGTTGCCTGGGCAATGATGTTGCATGTTCTGGACTCAGGTGACGCTTGGTGAGACCTGGAACCCTGCTGAACTTCTTCAGTATCAGAGTGTGGTATGCTCTGTGGAGCTGTTAGCGAAGCTCAGTGGGTCAAAAATAAGTGAAAGGAATGCCAGGAGAAGGTTGTGCCTAGACAAAAAGCATTCAGAAGGATGGAAATTTCTCTTCTTCCAGGAGTTGTAAATGGATGTCTTTGTTGTTTTTTTATCCCTTCTGTTTAACTTTCAAACTAGGATTGCCAGATAAAATACAAAACACCCAATTAAATTTGAATTTCAGATTAAGAAGGAATAATTTTTTTAGTGTAGTTCTGCCCATGTAATATCTGGGAATAATTATTTAGTATAAGTATGTCTTATGCAATATTTGGGAAATACTTATACTAAATAACATTAGTGGGGGTTTTTTAACCTGAAATTTAAATTTAACTGGGCATTCTATATTTTTTTATTTGCTAATTCTAGCAACCCTACCAAACACCACACATAAAGCTTAGGTCCAGCTAACTTAAATCCATAATTTATTGAAGAATAGAAGACAGACAAGGTAAAGAAGTGAGGAAGGGAGAAAAAAGAGAAGGGAAAAGAGAAAAAAATAATACAAGGAGAGAGAGAGAGAGAGAGAGAGAGAGAGAGAGAGAGAGAGAATGAATTCTGGCAATCTGCCAAATAAAACAACTAACATTTTGCAAGAAAGAAATCCTAAAACTGAGGTCATGGGATGGAAAAAGTTTGTTTCCCAGACTCCAGCCTGAACATTAGCCAGAAAGAGAAAGGCATCCTATTCACATCTGAAGAGCAAAGCTCATCCAGGAATGGAAAGATTTGGAATTTAAAGGCTCTCAGCTCCCAGCCTTGTCAGAATACCACAATTCTTTATTAATTGCAAGGAGGATTTAGGGTTTTCAATAAGATGCTTCAGTAATTTGATACCAAAGAAGCTTCCTAACTTCAGTTTACCTTACTAAGATGCGCTTGAAACTTTCTGGGTAACCTTTTGCCTGTTTGCTTTGCACTGAAATGCAAAAATCTATCAGATACTTGATATGGAGAAGAACTTAACCTCTTTAAAAATCACACAGTTCTGCTGGGAAACGTGAAGATGGCTTCTCCTTTTTTTATTTTTTTATTAGAAAATATTAAATGACAGCTTCAAAACAGATTGTTTTTCTTGAATCTCTAGCCAGACAAATTACTATAAGCAAGCAACTCTTGCCTTAATCTGGACACGTCACAGATGTGACACTTCTGTAGGAGATGGCTTTTTAACTGTGGATGGGAGAAAATAACCTTTGGAAATTTTAGGATGTTATTACAAGCAAGTTTACTAGTTTTTGACTTCCTGAGCCACCGCTGGAGCCAGCCTTCACCGGGGTAAGAGTATCTTCACATTACTATTACATCTTTCAATTATAGGATTTGTATGTTTTGGGGAATATGGCCTTTGAACTTGTACTGTCTGTTGAGTATGCAAATGGGATGCCCTATAAAACTGGATAGAAACTGACAGTTTCCATCTCAGATGATCCTGGGGGCTGCGGGAGCAGAATTGCATCGTCCCATCATTTGAAATAAAAGAAAATTTTGTATTTTTCTTATTGAGAGGCATTTAAAGGGTTGGGCTTACATCTCAGCTGAAAGCCAACAATTAGGTGCTAGGCTCTCAGTTCTGTAGTTTTGTATTATTGTTGATACTTTTTAAAAAATTTTGATTTAACAGTGCAAGGACTTTTCTGATCAAACTAATTATGGATCTGCCTGAAAATATTTTTTTCATATTTGTGAAATATGAACCATCATTGCATTTTCTATCATCTTTCCTCCATCCTGCACCCTGTTGTTGTTGTGGTTGTTTTATAAAGTACATTGGAGGTTAGTTCAGAGAAAGAACAGTGTTATTCTGTATGCTTCCCTTAAAGAGGATTCAAAAAGTTCTAAAGCCAGTCTCTCCCCAGAGAGCCGGAGATGGCACCCGCCCAGGCCTGGCTGCCGGTGGACCTGCACTGGGAGCCGCCGGGAACCACACCGTCAGCCTGTGATAGCAGGTTAGAAGCAGGTGTGGTCTTGATAGGAGAACTCGCCACAGGAAATTGTCAGGTGGCATAAATAACAGAGAACCAATTGGTTTGGTGAATTTAAGTATCCCATCCAGCTAATTTATCTTTAATCCAATCTCCTCACCGTGGTTCTTAGCCGGGTGCACATTGGATCGCCTGGGGAGCTTTGTAAAATATTAACCTGGAATTCTGCAGAGTCGTGGTCAGTCAGGGCTGCCCCTGCAATTCTAACATACGGCCTTGGTTGAGAACCATAGTCAGGAGGTCCCAGAACCAGCCAACCATCAGAATTACCGAAGAGGCTTTAAAACGCAGCTTCCTGGGCCCCGCCACAGAAATTCTGAATCACCGTGGCTGGGTTTGGGCCTAGGAATCTGTATTTTAGGGAAATTTCCAATTACTTTTGTTGATTAGTCAGAATTGGAAACCACCTTTGCCCTAACTGAACCACATTCATTTCAGTAAAAAGGGGTGCAGGTTATTTAAAAGGAAAATAATCTAGTCAGGTGTGCAGGGGCTATGGAGCATCCTCTATTTCCATCGTTTTCACCTTAAACTGTCTCCTAGTCCATCCTGCCTTCTACTACGGTGGTTTCTGACATCAGTACTCGGAGGTCACCGTGACCTATCTGCCACTGGACCAAACCGATGAATGGCCCTTTCCCAGTCCTTAACTTCCTGATGTCTTTACAGCCCATGACCTGTTGATCATGCCTTCTTTGAACCATTGATTCCTTGTCTGTCTCCCTACTGCATCTTCTTGGTTTTCTTACCGGGCTTCAGTCTTTGGTCCCTTTCTTTTTCTCTACAACCTTCTCATGGTGAGCTCATCCATTCCTATTACTCCGTCCAGATGCCTCCCAGATGGAGATCTCGAATTCATGATTTCCTTGAGCTCCTAAGGAGTCTTTCCAGCCATTCACTCAAACCTCAAACCCTACATGTTCAGAATCTCAAATTCCTCTCCATCTTCCCACAAACCCTTCCCGCCCCCTGCTCTTTCTCTTATATCACCTACTTTTGCTAATGATGCTACCCAGACTCAAAATGATGGATTCTCTTCCCTTCCTTGGCCTCCAGATTCAATCACTTGCTATATCCTATCAAGTTCTATTTCCATGGCTTCTCCTATATTCAGCTTCTCCAAAGTTCCCATGGCCACACCTTTGTTTAGGCCTCCGTTGCTTCATTCCCCGTCCCCTGTAGGAGCCTGACTGCCCTGCCACCAGTTTCTTCATCCAGTGATGCTGTCAGATTAATCCATTCAAAGTACGGTTCTGCTCATGCCACTTCTCTGCTTTAACATGTGTGATAACCTTGTTCTACCAAAAACGAAGTTCAAATTCCAAGTCTGGACCTAAGAATCTTTTGTGATCTGCCCCACTTATTTTTCTAGCTTCCTCTCCCACTACCTCCCCCCAAGCCCCCACACACCCGAAGCACCATTCAAGCTGGTAAGCTTGCTATTCCTCGATGATGCCTGGGATTTTCTTCCTTATGCCTTTGTTCATGCCATTCTCTCTGCTCAGAATGCTTTCTCCTACTTCTCCTATGAGTTTCTCTTGACTCTCATATGAGATCCTCCCCTATTGTACCCACTTCTCCTACGAGAATGATACTCAGGTTTCAAGATTTAGCTCAGTGTCTACATCTACCATGATACCAAATATTTTGGGTGTCTGATTTTGCCCCTAATATACTTTCTTGGAATATATTAGTAATAAATATGACAGGCATAGAAAATCACTTAAAAAAATGGAAAATCACCTTAGTTATTTCCTGAACATTTTAAAATGTGTGTCAGCCACACAATACATCCCATGATCCAGAACTCTGTACTTTAATCTACTAAGCAGATGATCCAGGGGCTAGGAAAGCAAATAAAGGGCAAGAAACATAATTAGTTGCTTGTTGATTTTAATTTCCAGAATTCAGAGATAGTATACTATCTACATTCGGAAAGTGGAGTGGCTCTCTGTGATGGAATCCATTCCTTCCAATGCCCAGACTTCATCTTACCCAATTACAGCCACAGAAAAGATACTGTATACTGATGCTGAGCTTCTGCCTTGGGTCTCTGTCTTACATGTGAAGTCTGAGACATAGTGGATGGTTATAATCTTATGTTTCTTTAAGACACACCATGGCCATAATAGAGAGTGTGTTACATTGGACACCTGCGTACCTGGTGCCTATACCAGGAAGGCATCACTAAATGCAGGAAGGGCTGAGACCTCAAGGTGACCCCAGAAGTTCAGGGGCCACAGGCTTGCATATTTCAGACCCGAATTTCCAAAACTCTTTTCTTGCCCCAGGTTGAAGATAGTTTTCACAGCAGAGAGGACAAAGGGACTTAAGTGGAGGGGAAGTTTCTGCACTTCACTCAAAGTGGGTACCAATAGGCTGTGATAAGTGATCTATGTGTATGGCAATACTTAGAACAACGCCTAAGGAAACTAAACAGAGCAATGCACTAAAAAGACAAATACAGTCTGGCCCAGCGGTTGAGCTTCAACCCAGGAACCAAGAGGTCACCAGTTTGATTCCCTGCCAGGGCACATGCCCAGGTTTCGGGCTCCATCCCCACCCAGTAGAGGGAAGGGGAACCGTGCAGAAGGCAGCCAATCGATGTTTCTATCTCTTATCCTTCTCCCTCTCTCTCTAAAAATCAATAAAAACATATTTTTAAAAAAATACATCAAAGTGAAATTCAAAAATGTTTAATCCACATGAAGGCAATAAAAAAGAAATGAGAAAAAAGGGTAAAAAAAAAAGCAATGAATAATATGGCAGACTTAAACCCTATCAATAGTTATATTCAACATAAGTGGTCTAAATACACCAATTAAAAGACAGAGGTTGGTAGAGAAAATTTAATTGTTAAATTTTTATTTTCTCTATTTTATATTTTTGATCACCATTTATAAACTCCCTATACCCTCTTCCACCTCCATCCACCTCTCTCCCAACCCAAATCAGCACAAAACAATTTTTGTAATTGTCTATAAAATCTCACTTCAAACATAATGACATAAGTCAGTTAAAAGTAAAAATACTGAAAAGGTACAGGATGCAAAAATAATTTAAAAATCAGGAGTCAATATAATATATTAATATTAAAAAGTAGACCAGAGCAAGAAGAAAATTACTAGGGACAAAGAGGGAAATTTTGCATAATGATAAAAGGATCAATCCACTGAGAAAGTATACTAATCTGACACGTGTATGTAGAAAAAACAGCACTTCAAAGTACATAAAGCAAAACTGGCAGAGCTGAAAAGATAAATAGACACATTCACAACTCTAGTTAGGGACATCAGAACCCACCCTCAGCAATTAATAGTCTCCTAGAGGGGAAATCAAGGATATGGAGGACTGAGCAATACCATGAAAGAACGGGATCTAATTGGCATTAACCGAACACTTTGCCCAACAGCAGTAGAATCCACATTCTTTTCATGCACCCATGGAATGTTCATCAAGATAAGCCTTATCCTGGGTCATAAAACAATCCTTAACAAATTTAAAAGAATTGAAATTGTATAAAGTATATTCTCTGACCATAACAGAATCATAGAAAGAAAACAGGAAAATCTCTAAACTTAGAAATTAAACAGCACACTTCTAAATAACCCATGGGTCAAGGAGGAAATTTACAATATACATAGAAATGAATGAAAATGAAAATAAACATATCAAAATGTGTGAGGTAAAGCAGTCCTGGGATGAAAATTTACAGCACCGAATACTTACATTACATTGGAAAGAGATCTCAGATCAGTTAACTCAGCACTGCCTCAAGAAACCAGAAAAAAGAAAAGCAAAATAAACCCAGGCGAGCAGGAAAAAACATGAAATAATAAAGATAGAAGTAAATCGAGGAAATTAACAGTAACTGGTTTTTTAAGAAATTCATAAGATTCTAGCAAAATTGAAGATAACCAGAGAGAAAACAATATCAGGAATGAAACAGAATATTGCTATGGACCCTGCAGATGTCAAAAGCATAATGTAATCCTATGAACAATTCTACACACATAAATTTGACAGCTTGTATGAAATGGACCAGTTTCCTGAAAACTACAATTATCAAAACTCATTCAGGTTGAAATTGTTAACCTGAATAGCCCTGTATCTATTGCTGGGTCCGAGCCCAACAGGACCGGGACACTAGAGATGGGACCCCTTGGGCGCTGGGTATTGGAAGAAGACATGAGCAGCCACAGGAAGAGGGGAGAGACTTTATTGCAAACACAGCAGCCACTGCACACATTGCTAACAAAGCAGTCAAAGCAGCCCCACAAAACAGCCAGTCATCGGTGCACCTGCGCAGTGCATACAGTAAAACTGCTGTGTCATTGCCATTGCACATGCGGATGATACATGGGCCTTTAACAACAACATCCAGGTACTCTGGTCAGGGTCCCCCAACTATTTAAAAATGTACTTCATAATTTCAAAGTTCCCTCCAAAAAAAGAAATCTCTAGGTACAGGTGGTTTCACTGGAGAATTTTATCATATATATACTTTTATTTTTAATGAACAATTTCTTTAATTTTCACCCAAGGATATGTGTGTGT
The DNA here is from genome assembly GCF_000412655.1 of Myotis brandtii. Taxonomy (NCBI): domain Eukaryota; kingdom Metazoa; phylum Chordata; class Mammalia; order Chiroptera; family Vespertilionidae; genus Myotis; species Myotis brandtii. The sequence goes on along the minus strand of NW_005354047.1, from coordinate 479,448 downwards.
TTTTATTGATTTTAAGAGAGAGAGAAGCATCAATGTGAGAGAGAAACATCGATCAGTTGCCTCCCATATGCTCCCAAACTGGGGATCTAACCAAGAACCTAGGTATGTGCTCTGACCAGGAATCTCACCCACAACCTTTTGTTGTAGAAGATGATGCTCCAACAACTGAGGTACCTGGCCAGGGCCATCATATATTTAAAGAAAGTTTAACATTAATTTTTATATAATCTCTTCCAGAAAAAGTAGGGGAGGGGCTTGGCAGACATGACACTTCCCAAATCATATGAGGACAGTATTACCTTGATACCTAAGACATACTAGTACAAAGACAAGAAGGAAGAAAGGAAGGAAGAAAGTTAATTGAGGCCAATAGCTCCTATTACTTTAGACATTAAAATTTTTTTCCAGATAGTGTATTACAGAGTTGTGACACTTGAGCCCTATATAATTTTATTAACCAATGTCACCCCAATAAATTCAGTAAAAATATTTTTAAAAACAAAAATATTTACAAAATAAAAAATATATACTTTTTCAATTAAATTCTAGCAAGTTGAATCTAACCATACAGGGAGGGGCAAATGTAGGTTTATAGTTGTGAATACACAAATACAGAGTTTATTCTTATATTATTATATACTAGAGGCCTGGTGCACGACATTCGGGCACTGGAGGGGGGGAGAGGGGTCCTTCAGCCTGGCCTGCGCCTTCTCACAGTCTGGGACTCCTCAGGGGATGTCCGCCTGCCGGCAGGCAGACATTCCCCAAGTGGTTCTTAGCACTGCTGCAGAGGCTGATGCGCTCACCAGCTGCAAGCCCAGCTCCTGGCTGAGCGGCGCTCCCCCTGTGGGAGCACACTGACCACCAGGGGGCAGCTCCTGCATTGAGTGATGAGTGTCTGCCCCCCTGGTGGTCAGTGCGTATCATAGCAACCGGTCATTCTGCAGTTTGGTCAATTTGCATATTAACCTTTTATTATATAGGATTGATTATTGTATTATTTTCCATATGAACAACTGTAAACCTACTTTTGCCCTACCTGTATATAAAAAGAACACTATACCATGAGCAAGTGGGATTTATTCCAGGTATGCAAGGCTGGTTCAATATTTAAAAGTCAACCAATGTAATCTACATAAACAGGCTAAAGAAGAAAAGACATATGAGCATATCAACTGATGCAATGAAAACATTTAACAAATTTCCACACCAATTCATTGCAGAAGCTCTCAGTGCACTAGAAATAGAGGGACCTTCCTCAGCCTCATAAAGAACATCTACAGAGTACTTACAGCTAACAGCTGACATCATACTTAATAGTGGAAGAGGGGATACTTTCCCTCGAATATGGAGAGCAAGGTAAGGGTGTTCACTGTCACCCCTCCTACTTAACGTAGTGCTGGAAGTTCTACCTGCTGCAATATGGCAAGAGGAGGAAATGGAAAGTGTACATATTGGGAAAGAACTAAAACTGTTTCTATTTGGAGACAGCATGCTTGTCTATATAGAAAATCCCAAAGAACATACAAAATAGAATAAATGAGGACTGTAGTATTACAAGATACAAGATCAACACACAAAAATCAATTGCATTTCTATATATTGACAAATAGATACCAAAATTTTTAAAAATACCAATTTAATTGCTTCAAAGAAAATTAAATACTTAGGTGTGAATGTAACAAAATGTGTACAGTGTCTGTGATGAAGATTACAAAATACTGATGCCTAAACTGTTCTCACGTGGTGCCTACTAATGTGTGGAGCGGTGTGGAGCCGTCTCTCCTTGCAGAGAGTACTAGCTCTGGTCAGTGATGAGCCTTGGAAATTGCTGGGTAAATATGTAAGAGGTCAAGTCCTTAAATGGATAAAAATTATTGGCAGCACCTATACTGATATAAAAGTTTTCCACTGTCTCAGTATCTAAAGCCCAAGAATGCCAGACCCCTAAAGTGAGTCAGAGTGTTTGGATTCTGTTGCATGAATGTAGTCAGCCAGGATTAACACCCTTAGAGTTGAGATTGAGGTAGAATTTCCAAATGCTGCAAATATTATGTGACAGCCACCCAGCCCCGATGCTGGGTAGTTCAAGACATGAGTCACAAGTGGGCTCTTGAAGAGATGCCCAGTTTGGCTCCAGCACTCCTTCGTTAGTGGTGTTGGAAAACACACGGGGCCTGGGGGCAGGGCGTGAGCTTTAAAAAACACAACTAAGCTGCTGAAACAGAAGTCCAAAGGCAAGGACAAGAGATGCCCAGCCAGAGACTGTGGCAGAGCTTACATGGGGGTTTTTAAGCTGGGAAGACCTTTAGAGATGGTCTGGCTCTTGGAACTTGGGGTGAGGTCCAGGGGTAACAGCACTCCGCCGTTGCCCAATCCTGCAGATGATGCACACTTGGGATTCTGTTTTGAACCGACAGGGATATACAGAGACGTTTTAGAGAAGAAAAAGCAGAGGCAGATATCATAGAGCATCATAGACGAGCCATTGTGATGCAGGCAGTAGATATCTGGGAAGCGTGCAAATTCACAAGGTTAGGGGTTTGTTTACTGCCTTATTTATGTTCATAAAACAATGTTCTCAAAGCACTTTCTATTCTATTAGATCACGTTTTCTTCAGCAACCTGTGAAGAAGGCAGAGTTGGTTTTATTATCCCCATTATAAAGAAATCACAAAGAAGTTTGTGGCTATGTAGTCAACTGTGCCACGCTCAGCACGGCCATGGGTGAACCTGAGGCGGGGCAGTGAAGGATTAGAAAAGACAGACAAGAGAATAAAGCTGGGGCTAGGTGGGACGCTGCCCTCTCTGATGGAGAGACAGCGCCACAGCCTGCAAGCCAAGTCTTTATTTTATAGCCAGATTCCACGAGGCAAAGTAAGGGCGTGGTCAAGATGTTTACAATGTTCTCACAGGTTTCAAATCTACTCAGTTACATGCACCTGATCAAGCTTTGTTTACTTGCTGCACCTCCCGCAGCCCATATCATTCAGCCATGTGGGACCACAGGTTCGGACCATAAGGTCAAGCTTACAACCATAGCCTTGGGCTATAACTGTGCTGGGAGGGCTTTGCCCTCCAAGCTAGGACTTGCACGTGGCTTTGCCACGAGAGGACCATGCCCTTTCATTAGTCTGAGGCTTGAACCTGTCGAAACACTGTAGCCTCTCTCTCTAGTTAACATCAGAACCAGGAGGAGAATTCAGATCCTTGGACCTACTGATTCTCAGCTCTGAACCCTTGGCAGAGCTGGCACACCCTGAAAGGAGTTTTCATGACCTGGGTCTTCAGTAGGACTTATTTTTCTCTTGTCCTGATCCCAGAGACCTTGCTGCAAGAGCAGGATGTCTTGCTCATTTAAAATAAGATTAGCCTTTCCAATGGGAGTACGCACAGAAACCTAACTCGTCGTCTTACTAATGCTCTTCCTTACTACATTTGTTCTATAGAGCTGAACCTTGCATATTTTTTCTTTCTCTGAAAAAAACTTGGGGCTCTTCACAGTTGGTCTTTGGGTTGGAAAGTCTTTTTCAAGGTATGATATCCACAACCTGAAACAGACACATGCATCCACCACTCCTCACATTTAAAGCAGGGATGGGCAGAAAGCCATCTCATTCCACCTCAGTGCCACCCAGCTGAGGGTAGCAGGACACCTCATGGCATTGAGAATTCTCAAATCTGCAGAAACCTCATCCGAACTCATGTGAAACACCCCCTCACCAGCTTTCTCCTACTTCTCATCTCTTCTTATGAAGAGCCAACTGACCTTTTTTGCCTTGGGGTGGGAAGAAGAGTTGGGTTGAGTCCTGATGTCTTCACAGCTTGAATGTGTTGCAAGGGCTTCGCCCTCTCAGGAGAAATAGATGGCAGAGGATGAGAGCGAAGGGAACAGCAGGGCTGGTCTCCTTCATAGCCCTCAAGAGTTCCACCAGTGCCTAGGAATCACACACTGCTCTGAGATGGGTAGAACTCTCCTTGGTCAAGATCTGGGCTTCCAGAAACCACATGTCTCGAGTAGAAAGAGGAAAAAGCAACAGAGTGTAATAATAAGTATAACTTGATTCTCTTCCTTGTGTGGCAGGCTGCGTGGGTGCTGACATATCTGTATAGTTGCTAATGCACACCTCGGATTAGACCTTTTGCATTAAATGCAATGCAGAATTTAAATAATAGAAGCATAGGATTATCTGGCTTGAAATTGCATGCTATGCAGCTAAGATGCCATGGTTTTAGCTTCCTGTGTTATAAACCACCTGTCTTGATGCTGTGACATGTGGGGATGTCGGCGTGAGATGGGAGAGAATGAAGCTATGTCGATGGAACGTTTTACCATTCTTCCAAGCAGCCAAGATTTTATGTCAAATTGGTTTCTCAGGCAATTTATTTTGTCTGCACCCCTCACCAAAAAAAAATAATCGATTTTGTTGGAATGGGTTTGGACAGCTTACTGTTGTGTGAGGAGTCAGGCTGAGAAGGCCCTCTGTGGGGAGCTGGTGGCGAATGTTTCGCACGTGCCCTGTTGGAGTGGTGTGGGGGCCCCCAACATGTAAGCTTGCCACATGTTCTGGAGAGTTCTTTGGCTAGGGAAAACGACTGGTTAATCTTTCTTTTTAGAGATGCTTTATTTCAGTTTCTTACCAGTTCCCTTGCTATATTTTATGGCATCAAATGCAATAAGTGCCCACAAATTCTCAGAATTACACATTACAATTGAAATCCCATTTCTTACCAGTAAAAGGGGATGCATTGCTGTGCTGTTCATTGCAGAAATCTTATTGTATTGCTGGAACTAAACATGTCCACTTACAGTGGAAAAAAAGTGAGGCAGAAACAGCCCTCCTCCATCCTGTGTAGCTGTGGGCATGCAAGGAACGTCAGAGTTTTCATAGGAAAATACATTTCCCAGATTTATTTGTTGTGGCTTAAGGGCATACTTCTAGCCTATCTCAAGAGATCTGACTAAAAAGAATGTTTTTGCTCATAGATATAAGTACCTAGAACCCAGTCCTCTGGTTAGAAAACTAAATGAATTAAATGAGCCAAACTTCACACAAGTGAAAATACTGAGGGTACTGGGGACCCGCCGTGGAGACCCACCCAGTGAAGAGCTGAGAGTGGGCTGAGCCACCAGGCACAGGTGACCCGAGATGGGCGGGACGTGTAAAAGACCCTGGATTTCAAACACTTCATGCAGAAAAGAAAAGTGTCACTAGTCATTGTTACTGATCCCATGTTGAAATGATAATGTTTGGGGTGGATTGGCTTAAGTAAATGCATTATTAAAGTGAATTTCACCATTTTTAAACTTTTTTACCGTAGCTACTGGACATTTTTAAATTACATAGGGGGCTCACATTATATTTCTATTAGGCAACACTGTTCTAGATAATTGACCAGCATGTGGGGTGGGAAAAGCAGTGCACTCTTTCAAAGTGATTTTTAGGCATCCCTGTTCTTAAAAGCCCGCAGGTCTCTCCCTGCTTCCTCTGGTGGCTTCAGCACAGCCAGTGCCAGCCTCTGGCCAGCTGCCAGCCCCTCTCCACCGCTGCCCAGCTCACCTCCTCAGCCTCTCCCTCCTTCCAGGGTGGCCTCGCGCTCCCAAACCTCTCCTTCTGTTGGGCTGCGCAGCTCCTCAGTCTGACTTCTCCACTGACTTCCCTCAAGGTGCTCAGCAGAACACAGGAGTCTTTAGTTAACAAGACTCATTCTCCTTGGAGGGCTTTCCTATAAAATATTGACCCACAATCTCTCTCCCTCAGTTCAGAAATGTTAAATGCTCCGAACGCCTGCAGTCTTTAAAACCCCGTTTGGAAGACCTGACTCAAAGCCAGGTGTAGCTTTGACCACACTTCCTGCGACTACTCAATAGACACCCAGGCCCTGCCCAGGGCGTTGTGGAATGTGCGGGGTAGGCATCAGTTGGCCTTTCTAAATGACAAAAGAACTTCTGAATCCTGAAACAAACACACCCAGACTGGGCGGTTTCATGTAAGGATTGTGGACCTGAAGCAATTTTTCCCTCTTAAAATCTGGCCTCCCTCACTCAGGCTTCCGTCTGGGCTGCCTTAAAGATCGCCTTTCTGAAGGGCAGGTCTGATCGGGGCCCATCCTCCTTTAGGTCCCTTGAAGGATTCACAGCCTGTGGGACCAGGTTCCAGCTCCTTAACAGGTGTCCAGGCTCCGTATCAGTAGGTGTTCATCACCTGCCAAGGGCTCAGCCCTCTGACAAGGACTGATGGCCCTCAAAAGACACTTGAAGTATGGTCTCTGGCCTCAGAGAGGGGAGATGAAGTACCAGGAACCACAGCAAACAATAGAAGGACTGAGGGCAAAAATGAATGAAACTGGCTACCAGTGCGAACAGAATGAGAGAAGCAAGACAGCAGAGCAGCGTGGGGTCCTGTCCCGGGTGTGCTGAGGGGCAGGTAGGGGTGGACAGGTGGCAGGATGGGGTGGGGGAAGAGAAGGAAGGAAAGGGGCGTGTAGCTTCCTGCTTCCTCACCTGGACATCTGTCTTCTCCAGATAGTTAATGAGGGTTTGTTGCCTGCCTTTCCAGTGGGCCCAGGGGACACCCAAAGGATGCAGCCTGCTAGAATAAAAGCTCTCCCCAGTGTTTTGTCATTTGAACTGATTCTTTAGAAACATGACCAGATGATGAAGTTCATTGTTCTCATCCCTCTGTCAATTAGGGAAGCTGCTTGGAGCCTGCTGAGCCCAAATATAGTCTGCCAGCTCTCCCTCCTCCCCCTCGCCTCTGGACTGCACGTCAAGTTGCCAGGAATTGGTGGTGATTTGGTGGCCCTTCCATTCAGTTCCCATCTAGCGCAATCCTCCTGGATACCAGGCTCTGAGCCAACACCCTCATAATCCTCACATTTATTCTGTGCTTTAAAATTTGCAGAATACTTTTGTCTACATTATCTATTCAATTCCCCAAGAATCCTTTAAAGTTGAGGGGTTGTGTGCTATTCAGTTTCCACTCACGAGTGGAGGCCTAACAAGGCTAATTCACTCAGGCCATGGAGCGGGAAGTGACAGAAGTCTCAGAGTAGCTGCTAATCCAGCACTTTTCCAGTGCAGGTGTCAGTGACTTCCTGTATCTCCCTGTGCCTTGAGCTTTATTTTAAGTAGACATGTTGGACATTTGAAGGTCGTTGAGGAGGGATGAATGCGTGCCCACTCCTGGCCCAGAAATGTAACTTTTCTTACTAGTTGCCAAAGTGACCAAAACATTCAGACACTTCCAGGATAGATCTTATGAGTGAGACCGGTTAATAATGAGGATTTTTTTCAATACATGGAGTTACACATATGTTGATATGTATGCTATTTTTGTTGTATTGACAACAACTTCAAAACTTTATATGTCAAATTTTCTGAAGGTGTTAACATCATAGATATTTTTACATTTAAAAATGTCGAGCCCTAACCGGTTTGGCTCAGTGGATAGAGCATCGGCCTGCGGACTCAAGGGTCCCACGTTCGATTCCGGTCAAGGGCATGTACCTTGGTTGCGGGCACATACCCAGTGGGGAGTATGCAGGAGGCAGCTGATCAATGTTTCTCTCTCATCGATGTTTCTAACTCTATCCCTCTCCCTTTCTCTCTGTAAAAAATCAATAAAATATATTTTTTTTAAATGTCGAATTCTGTGCCAAAAAAAAAA
>NW_005354047.1:466830-471580 GCF_000412655.1 Myotis brandtii | reverse complement strand
AGTAAAATGTTGCTTCAGTGGCACGAAAGAAAGTCTTTTTTGCATCGAACTGTGACTGTCGATGAAAAGTAGATTTATTTTGAGAATCCCAAACACACAAAATCATGGGTTGATCCAGGTTAACTGTCAACATTGACTGCAAGGCCAAATAGCTTCGGAAAGAAGACAATGCTCTGCGTTTGGTGGGATCAGGAAGGTGTGGTGTATTATGAGTTTCTAAAACCAGGTGAAACCGTTAATACTGATCGCTACTGACAACAGATAATCAATTTGAACCCTGCTTTGGTCATGAAACAACCAGAATGTGCCAGAAGACACGGCAAAGTAATTTTGCTTCATGATGACACACCATCACAGATTTCAAAACCAGTTAAAGACACGTTAAAAGATCTCTCCTGGGAAGTATTAACCCACCCACTGTATTCACCAGACCTTCCTCCTTCAGATTACCACTTGTTCCGATCGATGGCACACGCACTTTCTGAGCAGCACTTCAAAACGTACGAAGAAATGGAAAATTGGGTCTCTGAATGGTTTGCCTCAAAATAAGAAAAGTTCTATGGGGACGGTATCCACAAGTTACCTGAAAGATGGGGGAATGTGTAGCTAGCGATGGACATTACTTTGAATAAAGCACTTTCGATGTTTCTCTTGAAATTATCATGTTTTCTTTGATTACAAAATTCACCATTATTAACCGGTACACCTAGTAAATGCTACTCCAAACCCGCCCCGTGAAATGGCTGGATGGAGCAGAGGCGGCAGCAAATACCTCGGGAGCATCTGCAGCAAAAATGCCCAGGTGCTGCATCAGTGAGAAGAGCTGCCCTTTGGGGATGTATGAGAGGGAGGGGCGAGGCTTTAGTAAACAAATTCCAAGGGTGTCACCAAATGACAACTTTGATAACGTTTTATTCCTGGGAGTATGAAAGCCTTTGTGCACATACTGTGTTTCAAATACAACAGCTCCAACAGTTTCCTTTGCTCCTTTAGAGAGAAGGAAATGGACAGTGACTGTTGCCATAGGTCACCAAGCAAGTGAAGAAGGCTGGGCAGTAGAGCCGGGCCATCATTCACGAACACCCGGAGCACCCCGCTCCCCTGGGCTGCCAGTGTGCCCACCTGCTCGCGTTAGCGGCGCCCATCCTGATCCCTGCTGCATGGGTGGTGGGGCAGGGACAGCCAAACGGGTCTTCCTTCATCTGAATGTGACCCTGAGTCCAAACGCTTTGAAAGTCTGAAGCAGCCATTCCCAGTTTCTTGGCGAGAGTGTTCTGAAAAGCATTGAGGAGTGAGGAATAAGTATTTACACAGTGAAAAGGCTGGGCTTCAGATAAGATACCTCAGCATTGGAAATAATGGTGCAGTGGGAAATGAAACAGGGGCTTTTCTTATTTGCCAAGTTAGAGTATAAATAAGGTACCAGACTCACTGGCTGTCATGGTCATTTAAAAAAAAAAAAGTGAGTTTATTTTCCAGTGATAAGGGAAAGGTAGAATTACTTGTTATCACAGGACAAAAGGGTCATGCAATAGTGTCTCCTGTTACCCAGCAAGCAGCCATGAACCAGAGGGACACGTTCCAGGGTCCAGGAGGCAATGCCATTTCTGTAATCCCCACCAACTCTTTCCTTTTCTTTGGCTGAAATCACCTTGATTTCTAAAAAGATATACATTTTTCCTTTAATAAATGATGACAATAGATAAGTCGTAGTGCTATGTAAAATATGCCCATATGAAATTAGATGTGGACACATCCAGCTTTTACAGTATCTGCCACTAGAAAGAACGTTGGTTTCCAAGAATCTGGCTTGTCCTGCCGGCCGGCGCCCTTGCTGATGGCAAGGTGGCCACTCACAGTGCTGCTGCCTGGTGGGAGGGGTGAGCGGCAGGGAGGCCCCTGCCTTCCCACAGGTTTTCCTGTGAAGAAAGGGTTGGGGTGTGCCAACAACAGCTGAAGTTTATAAACCACTCGCCTCGATTGTCACCAGAGCCTCATTGCTTCTAAAATCCCCACAAGCTCATTGTGGTCTGAGTCCTTTCACCGGCTCCGAGAGAAGGGTTCCTTTGGGGAAGGCAGCTGAGCGAAAGCAGAGAAATGACCGTCTTCGACATGCGGTGGAGCCAACGGCACAAGAGCATCGGCAACACCGGGTGCTACATTTTTGGCTGAGTTTTTGGAAGGATCTTATGCGGAGCTCCCGGTGACAAATGAGATTCTAAGTTTCCCCCTTCACCCCTGACTCTGCTGGGCAGATGCGCCAGCTGGGCATGGCCTGGCCTGGACCTGCCTGGTAATCTGAGAGCCTGAGATCTTTCTGGAGCAGGAGTGCACGGCAGGATGGGAAGTGAGGAAATTCTGGTTAAGATTCATTTGATGAAGAAGAAGAAGGGCAGGGAGGGAGCCTCTGACACAGCTAGGCCTCCTCTGGGCCTCGGCTCCCCGAAGGGGTTGGTTTTCTAAGCTCCAAACAACATCACAGCAAAGCGAGCCTGAGTTCCTTAAACACACATTGCTCACATACCACTGACACGGTCACCCGTGCCCACACCCGGCACACTCAGATGGACACACCCAGTTTTCCTGACACGGAGCACAGCACACAGGCGTCTTCGTCCTTCCCCATCACTCCCCCTGGTCCTCTCTACTCCTGCCTTCTCCACCAAGAGAACTGAAAAAAATATAAAATGAAAAAAACTCCACTCTCCACTATGTGTTGAAACTCTTCAAAACACAAGTTAAATTTTCTTTTTAATAATATTATGGTAAGATACCATTAGCCAAAATATATTTTCAGAAGCCAAATTTTTACTGGGAAAGATCTGGATAAGAAGTACCTACAGCCCTAACCGGTTTGGCTCGGTGGGTAGAGCGTCGGTCTTCGGACTGAAGGGTCCCAGGTTCGATTCCGGCCAAGGGCATGTACCTTGGTTGCAGGCACATCCCCAGTGGGAGGTGTGCAGGAGGCAGCTGATTGATGTTCCTCTCTCATTGATGTTTCTAACTCTCTATCCCTCTTCCTTCTTCTCAGTGAAAAATCAATAAAATATATTTAAAAAAAAAAAAAAGAAGTACCTACAATAGCCAGGCTCCTGAAGGAACTCTGGGAGCAGAGTGTGCCGGTCACTGTTCCCACCCACATTTCAGCAGCCACTCCGCCCTGGGGGCCCCAGGTCCCCTGGGGTCTGTCTGCACCCTTCCCGTGTTGGCCTGACTCTAGACTGGACAAATGTGTCTGACTGCTTTTTGTTTTTGAAATTAATAGACAATGAACTTTCAAGTGTGTTATTATAAAGTCATTTTTTAACTAAGTTTTTATATAACTTATTTGAGCTCATTATTTCTCAGTTCATTGAAGGTATATTTTAAGTCTATTCCATTCCGTTTGGAGTCATGGATCAAGTTTTTTTCTGTGAAAGTATAGGTGTTGGCTCCTATTTTGAGGAGTGTGTGCTTATGTTTTTTCAATTAAATAAATACCTATGTCCCCAGGCCCTGGGACACAGAGAAGAATGAGACCAGACACTTCCCATGAGTCAGTAGATAAAACAGACTTGAAGGCAAGCAGTTATAACACAGGGTGGCAAGTGCACTAATGGACCCGTACAGAAGAGGGAAATTAATGAAGGTCACTGAGCATCAAGGAGGTGTGCCCTTTGGGTGGCATTTGAAGGGTGAGTCATAGGTGAGCAGAAAGAGGGGCACTCAGGCAGGAGGAGAGGCCAGGCCAAGATTCAGAGAAGAGGAACTATGTGTAGTTTATATTGTTCCAGGAAGGAGTTCAAGGGCCAGGCCAGGGGAGCAGCTGCAGTGAGCTGAGGCCCGGCTATGGAGAGCCCGTGCGCCTTAGGAAGCAGCAGAGACTGGATTTAGGTTGTAGGTGGACAGCAGCAAGATGCGGAACAGGACAGAGGAAGGATTGCAGGGTGGGATGTGCTGTTATACTGAGAACTGGAGGCGTGGACTAAAGCGGTATGATAAGGGATGGGGGGGGGGGTTTTCCAAAAGAGAGCTCAAGAAATAGGGCAGACACATCTGAGAGTTTTATTGTCTGTAAGGAGGACCGAGAGGAAGTCAAAAGCCGTGTGCAGTTGACCAGCTGAGTGGCAGTGCCACAGACCTGGATATAGAATTCAGCCGTGAATGTTGGATTTTAGGGAGGTAATGGGTTCTGGTTTTGGACAAATCAAGGTGGAGGCACATCCAAGTAGAGATTAATTTATTTGCTCGACAAACAGTTATTGTGTGTTATTCCGTGCTCGGCATTTTACTAGATACTGAAGATGCCCAGTGAGATCAACTGTGTGGGCTCCATGGTGCAGAGATCCCCAGGGTGCGGTTGACCCTGTGGAGATGGCACTTAGAGGACAAGGTCATAGATCATCCTTGGGAGAAGGTAGAGAGAAGAGAAGGTGCAGAAGAGAAAGGAACTGAGGGCCAGGGCCTGGGGTGACATTGACTAGTTCGAGTGGCTGGAAGGCCTAAATGCTTGAAGGAAAGGGAGGTCAAAGGTAAAGAGAGCCTGGAGAGTTAGAGGAGCTGTGCAGGGAGCATTCCAAGAAAGGAGTGTCACAGACTAATGTCACATAAATCAGAGCAATCAAACAAGACGAAGAAACAGATGTGCCTATTTGATTTGGCAATCGAGTGTCCCTGAGAGAATTCCTTAACTTACCAGTAAGGATGGGTTTGTGCCTTATCTTTGGCACTGGGGAAACTCACCCCTCCCCTGGAAGCAATCTCATTCAAA
>NW_005354047.1:466057-466713 GCF_000412655.1 Myotis brandtii | reverse complement strand
GAGCAGATGTGTTGATAGGCAGTCCTAGCACAATGCACTAGGTCTGCAGTTAGAGAAGAGAGCATTCTGTCCTGTGGATTGGAGGTGGCTTTAAGGAGAAGGTGATTGTCCACTTGGCATTACTGCTGGTTCTCAACCCTGGCTGAAGGTAGATTCATCTGGGAAGCATGTCAAAAAGACTGATGCCTGTGCCAGTCCGAGGCCAGTAAAATCAGAATCTCTGGGGTTGAAGCCATGAGTCAGTCTTTGAGCACCCCAGGGAATGCTAGCCCCATCACTGAGGACCCCCCACCTCAATGCGGCTCAACAGTTTGCATCTGCTTTCACCTTTGTAAAATCAGAATCTCTGGGGTTGAAGCCATGAGTCAGTGTTTGAGCACCCCAGGAAATGCTAGCCCCATCACTGAGGACCCCCGCCCCCCCCAATGCGGCTCGACAGTTTGCATCTGCTTTCACCTTTATTGTCTTGTTTGAGACTTGACTGTCATCCTGTTTTGTTCATGGACAAACTAGAACTCAGAATTGAAGCTTTATGCAAGGTCCAGAGCTATTCAAGGCCTTGACCTGCGGCGACGCTCTCTCTAGTTCTGTGTTATGCAGTGGTTCCCACACCCAGACCTATGGCATCGGAGTATGGGGTTGGGGGGGGGGGGCCA
>NW_005354047.1:427872-466043 GCF_000412655.1 Myotis brandtii | reverse complement strand
CCTTTAAAAGATCCCGGGTGATTGCAGTGCCCAGTCAGGTTCTGAGACCACTGTGTCCTATGGTGCTCAGGCAACATGTGAGGCCCGTGTAGCCTACATGCATTTGCTAATTAGGACGCTAAGCTTGGTTCTCTTTTCCAGTCCTAACAGCTTATCTGTTCAAATAAGTCTCTTAATTAGGGACTGTCTTAGCAATTAACTTGTCAATAACAATAGCCAAAAAAGTCAAAAACATGTATTGTGAACAAACGACAAATCTGAGCCTGCTGTACAAGTGGCCCTTTTTGAGTCAATGCTTTCTCACTCTCAGTGTATCAGTTAAGTCCTGGCCCATGGCTCAGCTGAAGCGTCACCTCATACACCCAAAAAGTTGTGGGTTCGATTCCCGGTCAGGGTGCATACCTAGGTTGCAGGTTCAATCTCTGGTCCAGTCTCTCTCACATCAATGTTTCTTTATCTCTCTTTCTCTCTTCCTCACCCTCTGCCCTCACCCACTTCCTCTTTCTCTAAAAAAAATCAATAAAAACATATCCTCAGGTGAGGATTTAAAAAAAAGTTATCAATTAAATATGCAAGTCATTTGTTAGCAAACAGAATAGGCAACCAGCTTACTGATTAACTGACAAGCAATTCATATCCGACATCACACACTTGAGCCAAATCCAAAAGCATCTCAGTTCCCTTCTGCTTAGGGACAGAGTCCCCTGCAGAGAGGGTGAGGGGAAGAAACGCCCGCTGTTGGATCTGTGCCCTTGACAGAGTCCTATGACCTCTCGCTGGTGTCTGCTCGGAAAAGGGCCCTGTTTTGCACACACTGTACTTGCCTTTGTGACGCCTTCCCAACCTCATCCTCTAATACCAAGAACAGCGAGTTCAGAAAGTAATTTTCTAGAAGTCCTTGTGAGGAACAAGGACAGGGATTATAAAACCATCTTTGAGGAGAAAGCGTTCCCTATCAAAGCACTCTTGCTAGAGCCTCGGTTGTTTTTTGATAGAAATCATCAAGTACCCACAACCCAGTTTCCCTGAAATTCTTTCAGGAGGAAGCAATTTTCAGGTCTAATATGTTCGGAGAATGCTACTTTATACCGTGGTCCGCATTGCCCTAAATCAGCGGTTCTCAACCTGTGGGTCGAGACCCCTTTGGGGGTCGAACGACCCTTTCACAGGGGTCGCCTAAGACCATCGGAAAACACATATATAATTACATATTGTTTTTGTGATTAATCACTATGCTTTAATTATGTTCAATTTGTAACAATGAAATTGGGGGTCACCACAACATGAGGAACTGTATTAAAGGGTCGCGGCATTAGGAAGGTTGAGAACCACTGCCCTAAATGGAAAAGACGGAGCATTTTCCTGTTTTTACAATCACCGGAACTGTGTGTGGCATTTTACATCTTTCTGGTGGAAGGAGTCTTGGGATGTTCAAGGGGTGTGGGCCCAGCGTTCCATGTCCCCCAGACCGAGAGTTCCCTCGGGGCGGCCTGGCACCTGCTACAACTGCAATTCCCAGAGAGGAACAACCAGCCAAGTTTTAAAATTACACAACTAAAACCCAGAACACCTGGGACATTTCAAACAACTTCAGGGAGAGGTGTCTGTACTACATCCAGGAGAAGTGGGGGCCGGCAACCCGGGGGAACGGGTGGACAGACCTCCCTGCCGCGGTCAGCCTTGCCCAGGTGCAGCATTTGCGAGGCCGCCCCCTCTTCCTGGGCCGGGACTCAGAGCATCCCCTTCCTGTGGTCACTGCAGCTGTGTGAGGTTCCCCTCCAGCTCCCTCCGCATCCTCCAGCAGTCTTCCCAGGCTCCCACCCATCGCTAAAGGCACAGACCCATGGGATTCAGGCTGCAGAGTCACTTTATCCAAGCTTCATTTCAGAGAGGTGGAAATGATGTCGAGAGAGATGAAGTGGTTTTCCCAGAGCTAGCTAGGGACAGAACTCAGACTCACACGTAGGCTACGGCTGCCATTTCAGGACTCACCCCCCTCCCCACACTCGGTACCACTGACTGTGTCCTTTTATTAGTGTTGAGCTTCGTTTTCCTCTGATTTCCCTTTGTCCTGTGTTAATATACCAGATGTGGGTCTAGTATATTGGGAAAGCCGTTGCTCACTTGAGATTTGCTTTTTAATATATTTTTATTGATTTCAGAGAGGGAGAGGGGGAGAGAAGTAGAAACATCAATAATGAGAGAGAATCATTGATTGGCTGCCTCCTGCATGCTCCCTACTGGGGATCGAGCCCGCAACCCAGGCATATGCCCTTGACCGGAATCAAACCCACGACCCTTCAGTCTGCAGGCCGATGCTCTATCCACTGAGCCACACCAGCTAGGGCTCACTTGAGATTTTGAAGGCAGGCGTTCATCCCCTGTCTCACCAGGGTTTGGCAGGTTTTCTAAGTGAGGTTGCTTTTCCCGAGGTTCTTAGATGGTAGGAAATGAGATTCTGTCCCCAGGTAGGTGGGCCTGTGGAGAAGGTGGGAGGTGGACTCCGTCGCTTATACGTCCGCGAAAAGGACCGTTGGGACTTACTGTCCTGAAGAAAAAATAAGATCATAAGCAGAAGAGATACGGTGCACCTTTGCCCGGGATCGACCTGGCAGAGCCAGACCTTTTGTGTTGTCATTGACAACCAGAGCAGACCCTGGAAAGAGAAGTCCAGGAAGGCAGTGTGTGTGAGCAAACGCCGTCTGTCTCCCTCGGAATCACCGTGGCTTCAGAAGATGTAGCACTGACACCCAGATGGGAAAGCACCAGAGTGGGGGACTCTTAGGTCACCAAGACCACCCCTTTGTCTTGTTCTGATTCTCCATTTGCTTCCAGACTCAGTTACTTCACGTGCCTCGGACCCACTGCATCACAGTGTGAGCCGACCCTAGACTTCCTGGTTCCCAGTTAACTGGAGTGGCACGAGCTAAGTTCTCCTAAACAAATGCAGAGAGGAGGTGGCCACCAGTGATGAAAATAAGCCAGGGAGATGGCAGCACTGACCCGGACTTCAGAATAAAATGAGTTTTACAACTTTCCCTCCCGTGTTCCAAGCAGTAGAGATGATGGCTCGGGGAATGCCTTCAGAGGGGTGTACTTGCATAACACATAGGCTATCATGCATTGCTAATTGCTAGAGGAGATATTTGCATATATGAATATGCTTAATGGGGAGTCATAAACATTTGTCTTTGGTTTTAAATCTCAAATAGGGGGAGACAGTAGTAGCACCAGCTATAGAAACAAATCTGAAAATCAAACAGCCCAATTAAACTCAGATTTTTAAAAAGCCATTAAGATATACCTAAATGAAATGAACTTTAAAGGACTAAAGGCATCATCTGTTAAGAGCCCTAAATGACAAGTAATTCCAGGGAAATCCTGTTAATTAAAAACCACTGCTCTGTGAAATGACCGCCGTTACATGTGCAGGTGAAGTGCCCCTGCGCAGCACCTGTAAGATACAGATGAGCCTGAGACGCAGTTGGCCATCTGTTAAGGGCAGGCGGCTACTTCTGCTTCCTGAGAATGCTGGGCCTGAAAACATAAGCACCAGCTACAACATACATTTGCCTGTGGCTCCATTAAGAGTAGTGCACACGTGGAAGTTACCATAATCAAATGGAAGTTGCTGGGTTGCCTTGAACCCACCTTCCTGAGCTGAAGGGAAGATCTCTTCAGATGAAGCGGTTGGCTCTGTTAGAATCACGTGCATCTGCGCGTCGCGGTTATCCGCTCTGAGAAGTGGCTGGGAAGGCAGTGCTGGTTTGAGCGCAGTGTGTGAGGGGAACCAGCCCTGGCAGTCGGGTGCTTCCATGGAGAACGGTCCCACCCGGTGAACACACGTGTGACTTAGTCAACGGTTGGGAGTTTGGACGCCAATGCTGCCACTGGTGGTGAGACCTAGTTCCCACTCGTCTCCCCCTTCCAGAGAGAGGCCCCCCGAGGGGCGCCTGGCAGAGCAGGCCCCATCGCACCCTTTCTTCCACACGGCTGGTCCATACAAGAAAGCAAGACCATTCAGCCCACGGCTCAAAACATGCTGATCCTCCGCACCAGGTGCTCTGGTGCAGACTCGCAGGGCGGCCTCAACGGGCGCTGACTTGTGCTCCTGACAGCAGTTGGGCAGCTCCCCGGGTGCTCAGGGCCAAATCTGGGGTCTCCGCCCTGCTGGCTGCTCCTCTGCTGTCTGGCATTCACTTGCAAAGTGTGACCTTACTGTCTTTTATTTCAGTGTCCCTGTTGTCATCAGGCTGTGGGTCCTGCTAGGGACTCCTGGCCCCGAGGCTGACCACGGGATCCCAGGGCATGTCTCCTTGTGCACTCAGACTGATGGACATGCTGTCTGTCTTCTGTAGACGTAGAGTCACCTCAGATCAATCAACCACAGCAGCAGTTGTAACCCCTCCACAGCTTCCAGAGAACATACTTTCTTTGCAGAATGGCCTGAAGTAGAGCAAATGGTTTAGTTTGAAGGCTTCGTTGCAGAAACATCTTTGCCTCCTAAATTGTTTACCCATCAAGTTTCTTAAATGCTCCGCAGCTTTAGTCACCCTCAGAGGTAAAGGAATGTTAATAAAAGTGAGCGTCTATAGATGCTCCTCCTGCGCCGGGTTCTGTGCTGAGCGCTTCCCAGGGATCCTGTACTGACTTCTCTGGTAAAGCCTTGAGGCAGGTGTCCAGTCACTCGGCTGGTTGAATCTCAGAGCTGGACTCACTCAGCCTGGGCAGTCGCTCTGACCTCCGGGCCTGCTGCCCAGCGTGCCCACCTCAGAGGATTTGCTGTGGGGATTGACTGAGGGGGTCTAGACAGTGCTCAGCAGGCCTGGCCAGAATCATTCAAACTTGAGAGCTGCTGCCCTTTATCAGGAGCTCAGACACCAAGAAGGCTCTGGGGACGAAGGGGCGGGGCTCTGGGGACGCAGGGGCGGGGATCTGGGGACGCAGGGGCGGGGCTCTGGGTGGTTGGCAGCATTAGCCGGGGTGCCCTGGTGAGGGGTGGAGGGGTGTGGCGGGGTGCCAGGAGGGGTCCCCGCACACCCCTGCACTATGTGCAGGTGACCCATCCTAAGCTGACCTCAGCCTTCTGAGCATCAGAATTGCCTTTTTCGAAAACGTCATTAGAGGTCCCCACCCCTACCCCATGGCCTAACCAATACTTAGTTTGCACTTCCTTTTACTCTTGGTTTAAAACTTTCGTTTGTGTGGTTCCTGTCTATTGCACCTAGCCCAGTCTTTCCTTTTGAAAATGGACAGACGATAGCCGTGTTGTTTCCTGGGCGGGGCGGGGTGGAGGCAGGGCTGCAGAAGCCATGGACCCGTTTCAGCAGAGGCACAGGCCACAGGCTCCTTGCCACACCACCCGACAGCGCTTAGGATGCCATGGCTGTCACAGCTCTCTTTTCTCTGGCCATGGTTTCTTGTTCAGCTGTAACCTCAAATAGACTTCGCACCCTCCCCGCCCTCCCCCCCCAGAGGCCACTCTGATATTTCCAGCATTAAAAGTGGGCACTTGATGAACATTACGCCAGAATGAAGTGCGTGAAGGGAACAAGCACTGTGCCCTGGAAAGTTGAGTCACAGGGCTCTGCTGTGACCCTCAGAGCCAAGCAGAAGGCTGGTCAGGCTCTAGGATGGGCTGAGTCCCAGCGGCCTCTGGTGTGTCTGCTGGGGATCAGGCTCCAGGTGGCAGGGACTGGGTCTGCGTCTCTTGGGTTGAGAACAGCAGCCAGAATTGCGCTGGGTTGTGTCTGTTTCACTCAGCGTTTCCGTTGCCCTTTCCTCAGATTCAAGATATTCTGAAGTTTCATTGGATTCTGACTTCTCTTGAAGTCTTTCTTGAATGCAGAGTATTCTTACATTTGATCCTCAATTATTAGATATGAGCCAGGATATATTTTGTAAATACGAGTGAGAGCTTCGGTGGTAGGATGATCACTGCCCCCAAAGCTAGCTGGGTCTCCTGCTTTTCCTCTGAGCGATGACCAGGCAGGTGAGTCTCACTGCAGACCCGACCCGAGGCCAGAGGTGCCCCATGCCTGGGACCAGGGGTGTGAGAGGCTTGTCCACACATTTAGCACATGCTTAAAACAGACAAAACTGAGCTGTTCTCTGTACCTTAGAAGAGA
This sequence comes from Myotis brandtii, assembly GCF_000412655.1. Lineage (NCBI taxonomy): Eukaryota > Metazoa > Chordata > Mammalia > Chiroptera > Vespertilionidae > Myotis > Myotis brandtii. The sequence continues at coordinate 459,915 of NW_005354047.1, read as the reverse complement.
CCCTGACGCACTGTTTTCACGGTTGTGGTTACTGTTGGCAGCGCCAGCTTCATGTGGTGGCCGAGTCACTCAGCTGGTGTGCAGCCCAGCTAAGATCCCTTGCTTTGAAGGGTTTTGGGGTTTCCTGCTCCGGTTGACAGTGGCCTTCAAATTTGTGCACACGATTGCCTGGATAAAGATGAAACTTCTCAGTCACCCCTGACAGGACTTCCATGTAACAACAAGGGGGTTGTTAGCAACGATTGTGTGTGTTCTCCCCTCCCTTTCCCTACCCACTGACAGGACCACCCACACGTAGAACACCCAGTGCTCAAAGGGCAGTCTGTGAGATTAAACCAAACTGCAGTTGGCAGTTTGCCCCAAAAGAGGGAGGAAGGGCTAGAGGCAAGAAACTGGCCTGCTTCTCTGGTATTTTTCATCAGAAAGGCATGTGTACCTTTTGGTAGGAAAACAGTCTTGGGGAAGGTGTCCTTAGCCCAGCCAGCAAGCTGGCACTGTACTCTGTCGTCACTGTGCTAGTCATCAGGGACTCAAGGACAAAGAGAACACCATCCCCTCCTTAGCTTCTTCCCAAACAATCCTATATAATAAAGATGTAATATGCAAATGGTCATTATACCGTGAAGCATAACGACCGACCGCGTAAGGACCGGATCACAGATCAGCAGGAGGGTGGAGCAGCGAGCTACAAGTGGGCAGTGGCGAGCTACAGGAGAGGGCAGGGCAGCAAGCTATGAGCTAGGGGCAGGAGGGAGCTACAGGAGGGCGGGGCAGCGGGCGGAGAGCTACTGGGGGGCGGCAGCAAGCTACTGGCGCACGGATTCGTGCGCAGGGCTACTAGTGCTCTAATAAATCTCCACCACGTCTCCTCTTGGAAGCCGGGGGTACGAGTTCCTGAGATCAAGGGAAATGAATGGCATGCCAGACGGACATAAAGAGCAGTTGGGGGCACAGTCTTTGCTCTACAGTCTTTGCTGCTGTTTTGTTTGTTTGCTTGAGGTTTAAATAATGAGCGAATGAGACTTCTCACTACTGGCAGGCAGCATAGCCGCAGCCTGTGAGGACGTGGACGTGGCGTCCCAGCAGCTGTGGCTTCAATGGTACACCATGGTTGCTTAGCAATTCCTCGGTGGTGATCTCAAGGACAATACAAGAGTTTTCCTACTTTCCAAAAGAGGGGCAGATTTATTTCCTAGACTTATGGAATCTAAAGCAGATTGGACCTTAGAGATTGCCAGGAATCACCTCGTTTTATGAACAGGGGAGTTAAGTGACCTGCCCTAAGCATGAAGCCTTGGGGCAGAACTCTGCCCACGACCCATCCTGGCAGGTCTTTCTCCCAGGTTCACCCCAAAAGTCACCGAGATGACTTATTAAAATATTCAGAGGAATATACTGATGATGGGCTTTTAAAGGGATCGAGGCACACTCTAAGGGACCGTCTTTGGAAGGTGACTGAGGAGGAGAGTGAGGCCTTTGGAGCGCAGGGGCCCAGGGCCTTCAGACCCGCCCCTGGTGCCCCAGCCTGCGTGCATTTCTGCTGTGGAGCACACTCCTAAGTGAGATTTCTTTTGAAATGACTTAATCTGAAAACTAATATTCTGTAAAGAAACAATTCAGTGGTGCTGGTAAGAATATCATTTTATCATCATCAGAAATCACGGGGCTTGACGTGTTTTTTGTCTTTTGTCTTACCCTTAACTTTTATGGGCCCAAGAGTGTGCTGTCATACAGATCTGCGGGCACGGGGGAGTTGCCTTCGGAGTCTTCCCGGAAGGTCCCCTCTGATTCTCCTTGTCCGGCAGGATCTGTGGCAGGTGTGTCCAGGTCTCTGCGGGTGGGAGCCCCGAGCGGCGTGGCTCACCCTCTAGCGCAGTGGTTCTCAACCTTCTGGCCCTTTAAATACAGTACCTCATGTTGTGACCCAACCATAAAATTATTTTCGTTGCTACTTCATAACTGTAATGTTGCTACTGTTACGAATCGTAATGTAAATATCTGATATGCAGGATGGTCTTAGGCGACCCCTGTGAAAGGGTCGTTCGACCGCCAAAGGGGTCGCGACCCACAGGTTGAGAACCGCTGCTCTAGCGTGTTGTTTGCTAGCTAGCCTCCGCAGCGTTCCCCTTGGCCCTCTGGTCCTGTTCCCGTGAGTGGCGGTGGACACGGAGCACAGCCGCTGCCACGCGGAAAACCTTCGCAGGAAACGCGCCTCACGTTCTGGAAGCACCCCATCTCCCATCTCATGCTGTGACTGCTGTGAGCGGTAATTTTCATGACGTGGCCGTGTGTTGCTTCTAGGTGCATCACAGGAAAAGGGCTTCAAACGAACACTTTTCCAAATCAGTACATCAAACAGGCTTATGACTGAAACGTTGCTTGAATTCAGATATTTTGTTGAGAATTATTTGAATTTGCTAAGCATCGGTACCTCTCTGTTCCCTCTTCCAGAATGCTAGAAGATGACCTCAAGCTAAGCAGTGATGAAGAGGAGGGTGAACAGGTAAGTCCCCTTGGGCACTGTGCTGTTTGGGCGTGGTGCAATGACGCCGACCTGGCAGACCGTCCGGACATTAGCTGAGTCATACAAATGCTGAAACGTGGGGCCCACGATGCTGGGCGTCCTTTGCTAATGACAATGTTTGGTGCCGTTGGGAAAGTCTGTTAAAATATCTTGACCTTAATTTCCCTTAAAACAGTAATTTTGTGCTTTTTATGGCATTGAAACCAACAGCGGCTATTTATAAGAAGGCTGGCTGGGGTCAGGCTTCAGAGGGGAAGCCTCTTTTTCTGGAAAGCTGACTGACCTGCTGGCGATCAGGCGTGATCCTAACCTCATCGGCATGCAACAGGCAAGCTGTCCGCATTAAATATTGAGGAGTCTTATGCAGATGTTATTAACATTGAGAAGACGCAAGCGTAGAGGTGAGCTACAATGATGAATAAGAAAGCTTCATGCTCAGAATAGCCCGTTTGTCTTAAATGATAAATGTGCTTGAAATGTTCTCCTTTGGTGTTGATTTATCAGCTCCAGACATTAGTCGGGGCTTTGTAAATACTCTTCTGATCAGTCAGTTAAAGTGAAAAAATACCCACTCAACATTCATCACTTTCACCTCTGCGCTCCAGGCAATGCCTGCGTTTTAAGGCATGTTTGGAAACACTAAAGACAGATTTCCCTACACGGTTTCCTTTTTCTTGTTACCTGTGCCGCATTTTGTCAGTGTGGATAAATGTAGGAGGTCTGAGAACGACTCGGAGAGGTTTTTCTAAGTCATTTTTACGTGCACTACAAGCCACGTGTGCCGTTCGGTCGCTCTTGGGAGAGGGAATTTTACATAAAGGTACCGCGGTCCAGGCGCAGGCGCTGTCTAGACCTGCGGATGGGAACAATGCACAGAGAGTGTGCAGAGGTGAGAGGAAAGTGAAAGGAAACCTCCAGGAAGAGCGGCCGAGCAGTGTGGCTAGGAGAGCAGCGAGCGAAGCGTCTGCTCACCTGGTGAGAGGTGGTGAGGCACCAAAGAAGCAACTACGCGTGAGATTGAACTCGGTGCATCTTGAAACTGGATTGGCAAGCGGAGGGAACCCCACGTGGAGGGAGGTGAACTGAACCCGGAGGACCACTCAGGGTTCTTGGAGACTGCTCGCTGGTCCCGGGTGGAGACACCAGGGCGGTCAGCCGCCCATAACACAGCCACTGTGCTAGACCTAGAGAACAGTTCTCGTCTGGGTCCTCGTCTGTGTGACCATAAGCAAATGATTTCATCTGTGTGTGTGTGTGTTTTCCCAGGGAGAAGTTCACATAGGTGTGTTGTGGATAAGTCACATCAGACGTGGAGATGCTGTAAACTTCATATTGGAAAAGGGATTTACCGGCTATTTCATTCCACAAGCCTTTTTTAATTAGGAAAGAATTTCCTGAGTTATTTCCAGGAAATATTTCCACTGCAAACTCAATTCTAAAAAACTAGTTATCAAAGATGTTCTCTAAGGCAGCAAGAACTTTGAGTTGACTCATCTTGCTTTATTAGTGACTTCTTTTCCATTTGTAGACACTGATATTATTGTATTGTGATTATAGTGTCAGATCCTTTATTCTTGCATTTAGTCCCTATGTGTGGGCACCTTCCCACCTTTTGCAATGAAAGCAACTGACAGAATGAATGACTTTTATACAGTAATCTCCTCTTTTTAATTAAGGCTTCACACAGTGGTTGTGTGTGGTAGCTTCAGGGATTGCTCTAACACTAATTATATTATCTGGCTCTAGCCTATAATTATACCCTGGCCTAATTACAAAATCGTAATTTCCATGCTTCTCAAAAACTCTAATGATACGGTGTGTTTTTTTCTCTCCAACACCAAAATACGGTTGTGCTGGAAAAAGTGGATGGAGCCTGGGCACACGTGCGCGTACTGCGTGGCTCTGGCATTGGGAGATGATTAGACAGTTAACACAGTTGACTTTCAGACATACTCAGAGTTTGTCCCTTAACTCAAATATTTCAAAAATATATTGTACATTTCCCAGTCTTGGTAAACATAGTAAACGAAAATGCTTCATCTTTTCTTCCATGATGCCTGGTTGTCCTGTGAATATTGGTCAACAGCCTGGACATCACAATAAAGCGACATCTACAGGAGCATCAAGCTGCAGTGCCTGCTGGCCCTTCCAGGAGGGTCCTCAGGCCCTAGTGCAGTGATGGCGAACCTATGACACGTGTGTCAGAGGTGACACGCGAACTCATTATTTTGGTTGATTTTTCTTTGTTAAATGGCATTTAAGTATATAAAATAAATATCAAAAATATAAGTCTTGGTTTTACTATGGTTGCAAATATCAAAAAATTTCTATATGTGACACGGCACCAGAGTTAAGTTAGGGTTTTTCAAAATGCTGACACGCCGAGCTCAAAAGGTTCACCATCACTGCCCTAGTGCGTGTGAGTGCTCCTGTCCAGTGTTTGCTTTGTCCTCACTGCCTTGGTGCCCTCAAGGACAAGTAGACAGGCAGTGTGGTGGGCAAGCACGGGCTCGGCATCCCTGCTCCCTGGGTTCCAGCCCTTGCCCTCCGACTCAGTAATCCTGCAACCTTGGCCCACTGCCTGGACTGCTCTTTGCTCAGTCACACTATTTGTAAAATTGGAATTAACTTGAGGTCCCCAAAGCCCGCCACTCCCTCAGAACTGTGCTTCCCTGCTATCTTCATGTCACCAGATCCAATAGGCTTTTTATTGTTTTCTAGTTAACTTATAATTGAGTGAAGCACACATGGAGAAAAGGACATGTAACCTAAGAATACAACTTGATGAATATTCATAAACCACACATTACATCTAAACTACCCATGTACAGGTCTCTTGGAGAGCAGTTGGGCCATAGAGTGCGTGCACGTTCAACTCCAGTAGGTTGTCCCAAACCATTTTCCAAAGCGGTTGCACTGCTGACACTCCCACCGGCAACAGAAGAGAATTCCAGTGGCTCCACATCCTCACACCTGTTATGTTCATGAGGGATATTGTTCTTAAGGCTTTTTTCTTTGTATCGTCTTTGTCTAGTCTTGGCAGAAGGCCAACACTGGCTTGTAAAATGAACTGAGACGTGTCCCCAGCTCTTCCCCATTTTTGAAGAGATTGTATAAAATTGATGTTAATTCCTCTTTAAAAGTTTGTCAGAATTCTTCAGTGAAACTTTGTGGGCCTGGAGATTTTAAAAACTTATGAATTCTATTTTCTTTCTAGTTAAAGGGTTATTCAGATTTTTTCACATTGGGTAGGTTATGTGCTCTCCAAATAATCACTTCATCGTTTCATTAAGTTGTCATGTGTGTACAATTGTATCCCTTTATTGTCCTGTTGATGTCTGAGCTATCGTGATACCACATTTTATTCTTGATACTGACCTTTATTTTTGTCTTTGTCAGTCTTGTTGGATGTCTATCAATTTTATTGATCTTTTCAAACGTTTGTTTCATGGATGCTCTCTATCAGTTTTTCTGTTTTCGGTCTCATCGATTTCTTACCTTTATTATTTTTCTACTGCTTGCTTTGGGTTCATTTTGCTCTTTTTTTTCTAGTTTCCTGAGGAAGCTGAGATTATTGATTTGAGATTTGTCCTCTTTCCTAAGATAAGCATTTAGTGCTGTATATGCACTCTTATCACTGCTGTGGGAACCCTAATCAGAGTACGCCTGATGGTAAAGGCCAATTTGCCTTGTGCATGTGCAAAGGCAATGACACAGCAGTTTTACTGTACACAATGCACAGGTGTACCTTTCTATAACCCAAATATTGATGTCACTATTTGGCAAGAAGCCTCTTTTGTCTAAGTCAGTATAAAGATACTAGAGGCCCAGTGCGCAAAAATTTGTCCACTCAGGGGAGTTCCTCAGCCTGGCCTGTGCCCTCTCACAGTCCAGGACCCCTCGGGGGATGTTCACCTGACGGCTTAGGCCCGCTCCCCAGGGGATCGAGCCTAAGCTGGCAGTCAGACATCCCTCTGGCAACCTGGGAGCCCTCGGGGAATGTCCAACTGTGGCCTAAGCCTCAGATCTAAGCCACAGTCAGACATCCTTAGCACTGTTGAGGAGGTGGGAGAGACTCGCGCCACCGCTGCTGCACTCACAGCCGTCAGCCCAGCTTGTGGCTGAGCAGAGCTCCCCCTGTGGGAGCGCACTGACCACCAGTGGGTAGCTCCTGCGTTGAGCGTCTGCCCCCTGGTGGTCAGTGCGCATCATAGTGACCAGTCATTCCCGGTTGTCCGCTGTTAGGGTCAATTTGCATATTACCCTTTTATTATATAGGATATTGTTGACCAGCCGGTATGTGGCCGCTTTGTAGGGCTGCTTTAAAGAACTGTTTTATCAGATGGCTCCTGATTAGCAATGGCTACTTGGTCTGCAAGAAAGTCTCTCCTGTATGCCTGGGACTGCTCACATCTTCTTCCAGTGCCTACTGACTGTGGGGGTACATTTGTGGCATCCAGCTAGGGCACAGCTCCTAGCAGAGAAGGAGCTGTGAAGGAGCTGTGCCCTAGCTGGATGCCACAATGTTGAGATGTAGTTTCAATGTCATTCAGTTCAGTGAGACTTCCTCTTGGGCGTGGGGATTATTTAGAACCATATTGTTTCATTTCCCAAGTGTTTAGAGATTTCCTGTCATCTTACTTGTATTGATTTCTAGTTTGGTTCCATTGTGGTCAAAGAACACATGCTGTGTCATTTCAGTTTTTGTGAATTTATGGAGTAATTTTTATGCCCAAGATCTGATCTGTGTTGGTATCTGTTTCGTGGGCTCCTGAAAGAATATCTAATCTGCTGATGTTAGGTGGAGTGTTCTGTAAATATCCATTATATCCTGCTGTTGATGTTGCCGAGTTATTCTATATCCTCGCTGACTTTCTGTCTAGTCACTCTGTCGATTGTTGGAAGAGGAGTGTTGAAATCTCCGACGTTAATTGTGGATTTGTCTGTTTCTCTTTTCCATTCTATCAGCTTTTGCTTCACATATTTTGAACCTCTGTTGTTTGGTGCATAACATTTTGCGTTTCTGTGTCTTCTTGGTTAATTGCCCCTTTTATTGTTGGAATGTCCCCTCTTTCTTGGGTAATTTTCTTTGTTCTGAGGTCTACTTCATCAATGCCGCCACTGCTGCCTTCTTTTGATTAATGTCTGTGTAATGGAACTAATTCCATTCTTCTACTTTCAACCTACTTATGTCGTTATATTTGAAATGAGTTTCTTATAGACAGCATATCATTGTCATATTTTAATCCCCTTTGCCAATGCCTATCATTTAATTGATGTATTTAGACCATTGCATTTGATGTAATTATTAATACATTAGTGCTGAAGTCTGCCACTTTATTTTTATTTTCTGTTTGTTCTTTTTCTTTTCTTTTTTTTTCTTTTTTTCTGTGTTCCTCTTCCTGGCTTCCTATAGGTTTCTTGAACATTTTGGGAACTCCATTTTTATTTATCTATAGTATTTTTTATTTTTATTGTATCTCTTTGTTTAGCTTTTGAAGTACTTGTTCTAGGTATTACATTATATATACATAACTTTTAGCAGTTCACTGGTGGTGGCATTCTACAAGTTTAATCTCCTAGTATCCTATAGTTATCTCTGTCACAGAATTGATGCTAAGTGGATAATATGGGACTTGGTTCTCTCTTCCTGACTTCTTGAGTGAACATCCAGAATGATTCTGCACCTTACTCACCTTTATTTCCCTAGTGAATTCATGGCTGACTGATTTTTTTAAAATGTAAATCAGATCAAGTCATTTTTACTCACCTTTATTTCCCTAGTGAATTCATGGCTGACCGGGAAGTCTCCTCTTCCTATAACCAGAGCCGCACAACCACCCTAATCTTCACTGTTTCTCTCCCTTTCTTCTTTTACTGAAAACACTGCCTTCCTCTTTTCCAAAACCCATCCATCTCCTCTTCCCCACCTCCCCACCAGAACCACTCATTGGGTGAACAGTGACCACCACAGACCAAGTGTACTTGGTCCTTTCAGCCTCTCCTCTTACCAGAAGATGTACAGCATTCGGCCTTGAAAACCATCGATCACACACTTTTCTTGAGGTGTCTCATACCAAACTCCTGCTTGTTCCAGCCCCTCTGGCTGTTTCTTCTCAGGCTTCTTTGTTGACTGCTCTTCCTCTACCCAACCTCAAATGTTGGAGCCTTTGAGCATTTATTCCTGATGTCTCCACTTCCTTCCCCCACTCTCTCTCTTCCTCCCCCTCCCCCCTCTCTGACTGAGTGGTCTCATGATTCCCATGATCTTCAATGCTTATATGCTTACAATTTCTAAAGTTATACCCTCAGCTCAGCGCTCTCTTCTGAACTGCAGACCTTCTTGCCTCTCCCACTTGGACGTCTCGCATGCATTTCATATTCAATATGTGTCAAACTGGACTTCTGGTCTTGCCACCGGTACCCACCCGCACCCAAATGTGAATGTCCTTCTTGTGAATGTTTCCATTTCTGAACACGGCACTGCCAGATGTGTGCCTTGGACTCCTCCTTGACAACTCCTGTTCCCCACGTAAATGCTAGTTTTAGCTCTAAGTCGTAGAAGTTCAGCCTCCAAAACTAAATACTAGTCCATTTGTCCCTTTTCATCCTGGCTAGTATAAACCCATCTAGCATATGTCTATCCCTTCCCCTCTATAATACCACTTTCTCATACTGATTTTTTAAACATGTAAATCAGATCAAGTCATTTCTTGATCTAGAACAGCGGTTCTCAACCTGTGGGTCGCGACCCCTTTGGCGGTCGAACGATCCTTTCACAGGGGTCGCCTAAGACCATCCTGCATATCAGATATTTACATGACGATTCATAACAGTAGCAACATTACAGTTATGAAGTAGCAACGAAAATAATTTTATGGTTGGGTCACAACATGAGGAACTGTATTTAAAGGGCCGGAAGGTTGAGAACCACTGGTCTAGAATCTCAACTAACCATTCCACTTGGGATAAAATCCGGAGCCAACACTGCTCTACACAGCGTGGCGCCCCCACTCTTCCCCATCACTTCGCATTGAGCTCATCCGTGGCACTTCAGCCACGGGGGCCTTCTTTCAGCTCCCCACCCCCCCAGCAAGCCAAGCGCAGCTTCCTCAGGGCCCCCAGCGGCCGGCTCCCTCATTATTTCCCTGACCAGCACCTACTCGTCTAGGAAGTCCAGCATAGCTTTCACGTCCTCAAGAAGCGTCCCCGTCCCCTAAATTGGACCATGGTTAGCTCTTCTCACAATGACCTTAACCTTTCAAGCCTCATGACAGTTGTAGTTACGTGTAATTTTTACTTTTTAAACTATCTTTCTCTACTGACGAGGCAGGGACTGTTTCTGGCACAGCAGAGACGCTAAATTGAGTGAGTGCACAATGTGGAGATGAATAGACAGTAGTTGCTGCTGTACATTATCCAGTATCAAAGATTGCTTTTCTCTACCTTTATTTCTTTACCCAATACTGATTTTTCAAATTAGATCTATCCAAGGAGCAAAGGTGCTGGCAGAGAAGACCAAACATAAGGCCCAAGATCCTAGGTTGACTGTGGAGTGATGCACCAGTAAGCTACCTATTTAGGAGGAAAGCATCTTTCCAGGTTCCCTGGAAATGTCTGTAGCCACTTGGTAAACAGCTTAACGCCAAGCCATGTTGCAGTTATACGTTTTCAAACGTTTTCTTAGACAGAAGCCTCCGAAGCCAGGAGGTGGGTGTCTGCACAGCCTTCCTTTGCGAGGAGAGCAGAACTTTGTGACCTTAGAGCTGGGATTGTGACAGGGTCTACCCAGAGAGCTTGGAGATATCATTGAAATGGAAGCATGTTCTCATGTTTGCTCCTATAAATTTCATACTTGATGAGGTTCGAACTGGGAATAGGATAAACTATGAGAACCAGTTTTCTTGTTTGTCTGGGTACGTGAAGGACATGTGATACTTGTAGCAATTTGTTTGATCTCCTTTCCTGTAACTCTTGGTTTTTGAACAATTCCAAAGAGCAGTGTTTCCCTGGAGGGATGTGAATAAGTTAGAAGGTTGAAGACAAAATTATTCCTGAAGCTACAAAGTACCAAAGGAGTTTTTAAATGCATTTGGAAGGGAGATGAGAGTTGTATTGCATGTGTTGAAAAGGACAGCTCTTCCGGTCATGTCAGGCCAGGCTCGGGAGGAGGGACACAGCAAATGTCTAGATGAACTTACAGCAAAGGCATGAGGAGAGGGACAAGGACTGAGGCTCTCGCAAGGAGCAGCCAAGCTGGTGGCCGGTGAGGGCAGTGTCTCCGAGATGACAAATGTGTCAGCGTGGAGAAAGGAAGGGAGCAGGGTCCAAATCGAATGGCGACATATGTGCCTACAGCTCTTCCAGTGATTACATTATCCATGCATATTAGGCCGTCTTTTCATTTTAATTATAGAACTGCATATTTCTCTGCAAATGAGCACGGGTTATCCACTTACAACTGACAATTTTAATTTTGCAGGCCATGATCATTGGGTAAAGTCTGTAGAGGGAAATTCTCCCACTGGCATAATTTACTCCTCACCATGAAGAAAAGTTACCTTTTAATCCCCAATCAATATTTGGAGAGCACAATTAATGTAATAGATATCTAGGTAGTTAACATCAATCTTCAAGTTAAAGAGCCAGTTCCTGTCTTACTTGAATGCATGGAGTACTAATCGTGTCTCTCAGAAGGAATCTCAGTGTGAACGGAAAGCCCGGCTGCACCGGAGCTGCCAGGATGGCTGGCTCAGCCGCACGTCTTGCTCTTTGATGCTTTGGGTTTCTCCAGGGGGGACACGGGAACATTCCTGTGTCAGGTCTCTGCTCTGTGCCATAGAGCTCGCTGGATAACCAACAGCAGTGTGGGGTGTGTTAGTGAGAGCAGATTGCCCATTGCAGTGAGTGCTGTTCATTTTTTCCCTTGTTTCTTTCTAATATGACTATTGCATAACAGAAAGCAGAGCTTTTAAAAAGGAAGCTCTGGCCGTGCCTGTCAATCAGCGACCAAATGCATTGGCTGCACGACACCCAGACGTGGACCACAGCACAGGAGGATCAGCAGCCCCGCTGCGCTGCCCTGGGTGCATTTTTCTTCCCGGGATCAGCTTGGTTGATGCTGGAGCTCTTGGCCTGTGAAAATTTATTACCCACAGAGTCCATCTGCATTCAGGCGGCCAAGTCTGAATAAATAGAGTCGTTGTGCTTGTCTGGGCTTTGTGGCCAGAGTTCATCCAGTCGGCTTGACATTCACATCCCAGGAGATTCATAAAAGCCAACACCCTGGTATGTGCTCTTGAATCCTGCCAAAACTGTGCAGAATTATATAAACAGGAGTGGAGGCAGTAATCAGGACCAGGTTTGAGGGGCAAGGCTCCAAAATCAAGTTTCTCCCTGCGTTAGAAATGAACTGTAGGGTAGATGTTATTTGGAGTCAAAACAAGAGCTACAAAATTTTTACATAAAAGTCATTCGAGAATAATCTTGAATGCCTACTAAGTGCCAAATTGTACAAGACGCTGGCTTGTTGGTCTTGATGAATTCCTCATTGGTAATATTCATTATAGTAATTTGTCCTCAGAAATTGGAAGTAAATTTTAAATATCAGGAAATGCCAGGCCCTTGCTTCAATGCATATACACACCAAATATCTAGTATTACATGGATATTAAACCTAATAGCAAAGTAGAGAAAAAGGTAGTTTACTTTTGTGTTCCTGTTTAGTCTTGCACAGTTTAACCGTACTGACAAATTGGTCCCTTTTTAATGTGGGAGCAGAGCAATCACTCTAATTGAAAACAACTGCCTGTCAGAGCTTCGTCATCTGCACATGAAGGAATCACTCTTGGAACCTTCAGTCACAACCACTGAAACCCACGTGTTCAGCAGAAGGCTTATGTTTATATGTTTAAGTTCTCAAACTTAGTTAAGTAATTATATTTAATCAGTAAAATTTTACTGCCACCATAGGCAACTTCAAAATTCTCTTAGGATGGCCAATTTTATTATATCATGCCATTTTTTCTAAACATTGGTGAAAAACACTAGCGTAGGTGGAGATACATAAAAATGTAATTGCCTTTTTTTTCTTGTTAACGAACTATAATCTCCCAAATTGAATGGTCAACCAGCTTCAATGTCACTGAGCACAGATGTAAAAAGGCCCACACCCTGTTTCCCAAAATGTTTTCTCAGACGCCCACTGGGGACCTGACTGAGATTTATGTAGATGTGGTTGTGTCCAACCAGCCTGGACCTTAGGACGTGCCTGATTTCAGTCTGAGGACCCTGACTAGAAATCGGGAAAATGAAAAAAAATGATATAAAAATCATAGATGATTCATTAAATTTGGGCAAACATATAGTTAACACAAAAATGAGAATTATTGCTTTGTCAAGTTGAAGAATTCATGAAAGGAGAAACATTTTTTAAGTTGAGCATTTCGTTAATGGTGCACGTCAATGCCACCCAAGTAGCCCCTGCAGTGGGAGCGCAGAAGCGGCTGTGTGTGTTACTGACAGGCGGCTCTTCTCACTCAGCGCCAACAAGGCTGCTGTGGGCAGAGGGGTGGACTCCTCCCTCCAGGGGACGCTCCTATCTAACGCACAGGAATAGTCCTTTGTCCTGTGACTTGAATGGTGTCTTCCTTCAATAGCTGTTTCCAGAAGTATAGCCATTCAAGAGTGGGTGCTCCTGCGAGTGCATGCTGTCACTCCTGCCCAGGCGTGGGTGCTTGCATGTAGCAAAGGATTCCCTAAATCACTCAGGTGTTTGGTCCAGCTCTACACTTGGAAAGTTTGGTTTACATTTGTGTTTTTCCAAGTCTTCATGGGGCTGGTTATCTCATAAGCACAGCTTTTCTCAGGAGACGCTCTTAGCCTGTTATTGCTACATGGAGCATAATCATTTGTGGTAATTCAGCACCCCAGACACTCCCCAGTGCCATGCTGACCAGATCTGCAGCCAACAGGTTGTGCTGAGTGAAACAAGGCCATCTTCCAGAAGTGGCCAGACAGTCCCCCGAATGCCAGGCCACAGCCATGGTCCTCCGCAGACTGCACAAGTGTGGGGGTGCAGGTAGCCGGAATCTCTCTCTGGGAGGTCTGGTCCAGCAACAGGTCTCTGGGCACCTCTCCTCTCAACCGGGACTTTATTCATAAAAGTCCAAGGCCATTCAGGAAGGGCATGAGATTACAACATATTATACATGAACACACTTTCATGCACTAGTATAAACCATAGCAATGGTCACTTGAGAGGTGAAAAATCTAACACCAATAACAATAATAACACAATGAGAATAGGTTCAGCTTTCTCTTCTGTTACATAATTGATTGGCAAAGTGCAATTTTGAGAATGTTTCCTAACCATTAATTTTGAATTCTGTCAGTTTCTACCTTCAACTATTGTTATTTTTGTCTGAGTAAAAGAGATGTTTAAGTGAAACATAAAGACAGACTTAATTTTGGTTCTTCAAATGCAGGTTGTATGTTTAACAAAACTATCAAAACATTGATGTTCCCTCCATCTTGCCTTTATACGAGAACAAAACAACATTTGCATCCCACAACTTGGGCCCCAGTTGCATTCCTAAGAGCAACCACCGACCAAGGTCAGTGGAAGGTCAGTGGGACTCCACCAGGCACCCTATTGAGGCATCATAAGAACTTGGTTGAAAGCTCCAAAAGGCATTTGGCAGACCCAACAAAATGGGAAGCGACTAAACCCCGTGCCCCCGCTGTGCCCAAGATGAGCATCATTAATGGGCCGTTGCCATCTGACTGTGCCCAGGCCCGGCCTGCTCTGAAACTGCCCTGGGAGGTGGGTGCCAGCAGCACGTGCTGCCCCAATCCCTGAGGAGCAGCCACAAAGCCAGGGTGGAACCTGCAGGACTGGGGCTGCATCACGCTTCACCCCAACTTCACCTCTACTCCCAGGAACAGGATTTCAGACCCACATGCTGTCCATAGAGCAGCTCCAAGCAACCAGCCACCACCAGATCCGCGGGTTATTCTAGTGAGTTTGCTTTCACTTTGAAATTGTAGGTGCCAGACAAGCACCTGTGCGCAATCACACACACACACACACACACACACACACGTGCACTCACACACACGCGCGGGCGCGCACTCACACACATGCGCGCTCACACGCGTGCGCGCTCACACACGCATGCGCACACACACATGCACGCTCACACACATGTGCACTCACGCGCACACACACACACATGTGCACTCACACACACACACACACACACACACACACACACGCGGAAGGCACTACAACCCTGTCAGTGCTCTGTCCGAGTCCAGGGCTTTCTGCCGCTCTCACAATTCTGAGAATCACCCACCAAGCCCGGGTTTCCTGCCACCACCCACCAGCGCCTGAGAGTCCGCAGTGGTCCTTGCACCTGCCCGGCCCTGGCCCAGCAGCTCTTTCCTTATACTATATGTAGTCCTGCCGTGGTGAGGTCAGAGGTGGAAAGAATTCTTCCCCGGGAGCTCCTGGCAAGCTCTCAGATAAACAATGTGATTCCACCTGCGAACTTCCTGAGAAGATATCAGTCTCAGAGTCCTGAAACCCTCCTGTCCCTCCGCAAACCCCTGTCCAGGAAATGCCGCCAGCACTTCCTCTTTAGCATCCCCTGAGAAAGCTCACCCGGCGTCTGTTAGCGTCCTCAGCGTCCACTGGCTCTCTTTGTGCTGAAACTGGCAGAATTCAAGATCCGCCCAGTCCCCTTCCCTTCACCCTCTGTGCTGACACTGCAGTGGGGCAGGGCTGGGGCTGGCCTTGCTGCTCTGTGACCAGGAGCCAGCCAGCCTTAATGTGCCAGGACAGAAGTACTAACGGAGATTAGTGGAAAATATTCCATATTGATACAAGTATATATTACAGAGGCAGATCTGGGTGTAAAACTATTAAAATAGACATTTTTACATCCTCCTTCTTCCCTTCCTGTTCCCCTCAAAAGTGTTCTTTCTTTGCATTACTGACACTTTTTTAAATGCTCATTTCAGTAATCGGAGAGGTGTACAGGAAGAATGCAAGACCATTAATTTTATAAGAAAAGGCAAGGAGCTAATTATAGAAAACAGAACTCAAAGGTGGAGGAGGAAGAGAGAATGGTGGGCTGAGCTTTGGAGGAAAGGGTGAGGAGGAGGGAAGGAGGCAGAGAGAGAAGGCACTGCCACCAGGTGGGTGTTAGAAAAGAAAGCTGAGTGAGAAGATTCTGAGGGGGTTCTCCCCGTTGAACTTCTCTTGTCAAGAATCTTTGATTTCGCCCTAGTGGTTAGAGCATTGGCCCCCAGACTGAAGGCTCTAGGGTTCGATTCCAGTCAAGGGCACGTACCTCAGTTGCAGGCTCCAAAGTTTCTCCCTGCGTTAGAAATGAACTGTAGGGTAGATGTTATTTGGAGTCAAAACAAGAGCTACAAAATTTTTACATAAAAGTCATTCGAGAATAATCTTGAATGCCTACTAAGTGCCAAATTGTACAAGACGCTGGCTTGTTGGTCTTGATGAATTCCTCATTGGTAATATTCATTATAGTAATTTGTCCTCAGAAATTGGAAGTAAATTTTAAATATCAGGAAATGCCAGGCCCTTGCTTCAATGCATATACACACCAAATATCTAGTATTACATGGATATTAAACCTAATAGCAAAGTAGAGAAAAAGGTAGTTTACTTTTGTGTTCCTGTTTAGTCTTGCACAGTTTAACCGTACTGACAAATTGGTCCCTTTTTAATGTGGGAGCAGAGCAATCACTCTAATTGAAAACAACTGCCTGTCAGAGCTTCGTCATCTGCACATGAAGGAATCACTCTTGGAACCTTCAGTCACAACCACTGAAACCCACGTGTTCAGCAGAAGGCTTACGTTTATATGTTTAAGTTCTCAAACTTAGTTAAGTAATTATATTTTATCAGTAAAATTTTACTGCCACCATAGGCAACTTCAAAATTCTCTTAGGGTGGCCAATTTTATTATATCATGCCATTTTTTCTAAACATTGGTGAAAAACACTAGCGTAGGTGGAGATACATAAAAATGTAATTGCCTTTTTTTTCTTGTTAACGAACTATAATCTCCCAAATTGAATGGTCAACCAGCTTCAATGTCACTGAGCACAGATGTAAAAAGGCCCACACCCTGTTTCCCAAAATGTTTTCTCAGATGCCCGCTGGGGACCTGACTGAGATTTATGTAGACGTGGTTGTGTCCAACCAGCCTGGACCTTAGGACGTGCCTGATTTCAGTCTGAGGACCCTGACTAGAAATCGGGAAAATGAAAAAAAAATGATATAAAAATCATAGATGATTCATTAAATTTGGGCAAACATATAGTTAACACAAAAATGAGAATTATTGCTTTGTCAAGTTGAAGAATTCATGAAAGGAGAAACATTTTTTAAGTTGAGCATTTCATTAATGGTGCATGTCAATGCCACCCAAGTAGCCCCTGCAATGGGAGCGCAGAAGCCCAACAAGGCTGCTGTGGGGAGAGGGGTGGACTCCTCCCTCCAGGGGACGCTCCTATTTAACGCACAGGAATAGTCCTTTGTCCTGTGACTTGAATGGTGCCTTACTTCAATAGCTGTTTCCAGAAGTGCAGCCATTCAAGAGTGGGTGCTCCTGCGAGTGCATGCTATCACTCCTGCCCAGGCGTGGGTGCTTGCATGTAGCAAAGGATTCCCTAAATCACTCAGGTGTTTGGTCCAGCTCTACACTTGGAAAGTTTGGTTTACATTTGTGTTTTTCCAAGTCTTCATGGGGCTGGTTATCTCATAAGCACAGCTTTTCTCAGGAGACGCTCTTAGCCTGTTATTGCTACATGGAGCATAATCATTTGTGGTAATTCAGCACCCCAGACACTCCCCAGTGCCATGCTGACCAGATCTGCAGCCAACAGGTTGTGCTGAGTGAAACAAGGCCATCTTCCAGAAGTGGCCAGACAGTCCCCCGAATGCCAGGCCACAGCCATGGTCCTCCGCAGACTGCACAAGTGTGGGGGTGGGCCCTCGCCCTCAGTGAGCCCTCACCCTCAGGGGGGCCCTCGCCCTCAGTGGGCCCTCACCCTCAGGGGGGCCCTCACCCCTGGGAGGATCCAGTGCCTGCGGATGAGGAGCAGCCCCATTGCATGTGCTCACATTGTCATCACCTTTCCCTTCTCTCTCCTAGCTCCTAGCAGCTGCCCCGAGTTTTATTTGTGACGACACAGACGGAAAGGCCTGGCAGCGGAGGTCACAGGTGGTTCACAGTGTCAGAGAATGGTGGGCTGAGCTTTGGAGAAAAGGGTGAGGAGGAGGGAAGGAGGCAGAGAGAGAAGGCACTGCCACCAGGTGGGTGTTAGAAAAGACAGCTGAGTGAGAAGATTCTGAGGGGGTTCTCCCCCTGGAACTTCTCTTGTCAAGAATCTTTGATTTCGCCCTAGCCGGGTGCTTAGTGGTTAGAGCATCGACCCCCAGACTGAAGGCTCTAGGGTTCGATTCCAGTCAAGGGCACGTACCTCAGTTGCAGGCTCCATCCCCGGTCAGGGCGTGTGCCGGAGCCAACCAATCGATGTGTCTCGGTCTCTCCCCCTCCCTTCCACTCTCTCTAAAAATCAATGGGAAAAATATCCTCAGGTGAGGATTAACAAAACAGAAAAAAATCTTTGATTTTACCTTATTTTCAAGGCTTTTGTGGCATTTTTGTTAGAGACAGCCCCGATCGGATTTGTTGTACATGTAAAGTAGGGACAGAGTCAACCGAACAGCTAATGGTCACTGTGGGCCCAGTGGTGAAACGAGGCAGTTTTCTGTTTGCCTTAGTTGTTTTTTGTTGTTGGCCTCTTATATGTACTAATTTTTTTCTGCAATGAACACATACCACTTGGACAAGTGAAAAAATATATAAAAATTGGGGGCTGGGAATTTAAACATATCCCTGTGATTATGTCTCCCACACATACAACAAAGGTGAGGTGTGAAATCTGAAAGGCTTTGGCTAGATGTGACATTTTGCAACTTGAGAACATCGGTAACAAGAGAACCGAGCTCATAATGAGTGGGGCTGAGTTTTGAGAACATATTACTTAGGAGGACAAAGTATTTCTGTTTGGAACAGAAGGTTAGAGACTGGTAATAACACCTGCCCAGCAGGGACCCTGTGTGCAGCCTTAATAGAGGCTTTTACTGGGAAACACTGGTGAAAATGAATTTCTTACAAGGAAAGGAGTTTCATGGAGGCTGCTATTTTGGTTTTTAACAAAATCATAGTTCAGCAAAGATCTGTCAGATCCTTCTACCTAAAGGGTAACTGATCATTGAAGGACGATGCCTGTTTAGTAAAAGCAAAATGCTCCTTGTTCATTCCTTTAAACAGACAAACAAAAAGCAAAGGAATACTTGCTTGTAATTGCACTGACAGAGCTTGAATAAACTTTAGAATCTGTGTTAAAGACCAGCGCCCAGTTGCCAGTCTTGAGTTCTCACCCTCTGACAGGACACATGCTATGGAATGAGGTGGAACTGAATGAATGGGAGAGGCTAACCCATCACCCCCAGGGGTCCGGGAGGCCTCACTAAGGTGTGCTCACCTGGAGGCAGGACATGATATTTGTCAAGCATTTGTGTGCCCTGTGCTGTTGGCTAGACCTTGTGCCAAGGTTGTTCAATAATGAAACTGGCACCCACTTCCGGCCTCAAGGAGCTGGCATCTGGCCTCCCTAAGACTGGCCCTTTATGGGGTGGGTGTCCATTCCCCAGGTAGAAGCAGTGGGACAGCAATGCCACAGCTCGTCAAGTGCAAATGGCTCCCATGCCCTGGCCTCCTCACTGGGCTACATTCATAGCCTCCCACGTGGCCTGGGTCTTCCTCCCATCATCTTTCACTTCAGACTGACCTCTCACCCCCACCCCACCCCCTCCCCAAGACCTCCAAACCAACAAAGAAAAATCAACCAAAAAAAATGAGTTCGCATGTCCCCTCTGACACGCGTATCATAGGTTCGCCATCACTGTCTTAGCCTGTTGTTCACAGATCTTATCATATTCTGCTCTCCATAGTACTGACTGGCATCTAAAGTCATTTTAGCTAAAATCTGCCAGTCCCAAGGCATCATATGTTAATTTTCAGACAAAGTATTAAGGAGTCCTTTTGTAAAAGGATGGTTAGCCCCATTTTCTCTACCAGATGAGCCTTCCCAGACTAGAGTTGGAGGATCTGGGGCCTTAGGTTTTACAGACTTTTGATCCCCAATATGAAGTGGGCATAATGCAATTCGAACAAGAGCCCATGTAGTTAAAGATAACAAGGGCACTCATTTTCCTTGAGCCTGATTTAAGAGAGTACCTTTTGACACCTTAATTCCTTTATCCTTGAGCATGCAAGCTAAAAATTTACAATGATGTTTTTGCATTTTACTTGAATTCTTCCCCATTATAACCTGGCTGATTAAAAACGTTCTCATCCACTTAAGGTTGCGACTCTGAAGCTGGCATGGGCTTTGTGCGCGGTGAACTTCCCACCTTTCCGGTGAATTTCCACTTTTCCTTTTTAATTTGTTTTTCGTTCAGGCAAATCTTCTCCTCCAGATTCCTATTCGGGCACCAGATGCTGCAACCTTTGCAGCAGGGTTCAGGATCTGAAGGAGTGGCCGATGCACAAATGAAAATACTAAACAAGAAATATGAATTTAGAAGGCATGGGGGGGGGGCAGGGGGAGACCTTCTTTCTTGAGGAGGCACATCGAAACCTGGCCTTATCTGCTTTTTATTCAGTTTTAGATACACATCTTGCCCTCAGTAAAGCACGGCAAACAGGTGGCAGACAGACTGTCTCTAAGGTCAGTAAAGATCAGTAAAGATCAGTAAGGTCCAGTAAACACTTACTTTGAGGCTATTAGGTCAGGAAATTGCTTCGAGCCACCACTATCTCAACACGAACAATGATGCTTAGCATCAGCCGTGCTAACACCCAAGGTCCATCAGCCTCCTGTGTTCCTTGGTGCACTCTCATGATAGTATCAGCAGTGAGCGGCTTCCCACAAATATTATTTTTTATTAGTTTCAAATGTACAACATAGTGGTTAGCCATTTATATAATTTACCAAAGTGATCCCCTAATAAATCTAGTACCCACCTGGACCCACAGTTATTGTAATAACCAAGAGTTATTACAATATTATTGACTACTAGACGCCCATTGCACGAAGAGATTCGTGCAATAGGCCTTCCTTCCCCTGGCTGCCGGCACCGGTTTTCCTCCAGCACCCGAGACCCAGGCCTTCGCTCCAGCCACAGTGGAGAAGCCAAGCCTCGAGGCTTCTCCACTCCGACCACAGTAGAGAAGCCAAGCCTCTTCAGTCTTCAGTCGTCAGTCATCTTCAGTCTTCAGTCTTCACTCGGCCGGAGCCTTCAGTCTTCACTCTGTGCCTGCATATGTAAATTAACCACCATCTTTGTTGGGTTAATTTGCATACTCATCTGATTGGCTGGTGGGTGTAGCAGAGTGACACCAATTTGCATGTTTCTCTTTTATTAGTGTAGATCAGCCGTGGGCAAACTACGGCCCTCGGGCCGGATCTGGCCCATTTGAAATGAATAAAACTAAAAAAAAAAAAGACCGTACCCCTTTATGTAATGATGTTTACTTTGAATTTATATTAGTTCACACAAACACTCCGGCCCTCCGGTCCAGTTTAAGAACCCATTGTGGCCCTCGACTCAAAAAGTTTGCCCACCCCTGGTCTAGTGAGTCAAGTGTCCTGGAAATGCTCTCTACCCCTCTCAGGAGATCAGAATCGCCCGATTAGTAACTGACTATCACTGACAGCCTGGTTTCAAACACGGCCCCACGCCAGGCGGTTGGTAACAGGGCACCGATTGTGAGGTGATGTCATCCAGGCACTTCACCTGGCATTGTGGACCCTAACCAGCATTCTCATGGGGTGTAACGGGTGCTTGGTAAGTGTGTGCTGTTGCCTCTATTGGATTTCTGGTAGACATAAACTAACCTAAGCAATCCAGTGTTAAAAAACAAAACTAGGCAACCTTTCTCTAAAGCCAAAAGTGGACCCACGTTTTAAAGAAAGTGAAATAGAGAAAGAATATATAGCTCAGAAAGCAATGTATTTTAACAAATCTCTTAGATCAGAGCCATGGCAAATAGTGATTGGTCATCTGCAGAAGTTACCTCCTCGCATCCTACCTGCTGATCCACCGGTAGCTGATTCACTACGAGTGTTGTCACGAGGAAGCTCTTTCTGGGTGAGGATGAGCTAGGATCTCTGCCTTCAGTGTCTTCCAGGAACTTGAGGAGCCACGACTAAAATTCTCATGAAGCAGGTGGCGAACTTTTCAAGAGAAGAAAGAAGCCTGTGCTCATCCAGGTTCCAGACGAGGAGTTGAGAGAGGAAGGTGCCCGGAAGCTCGGGTGGTCGGGGACACTGACAGGCAGAATCTCAGTAGAGGGAGGAGCAGCCGGGAAGAGCCGGAAAATGGCAGATGCGTTGGTTTGACTTAAGAGACACCGAGAATCGAAGCGATCTGTCCCTGCTGACCCCCTTCGGAGCTGTTTGCTTTTTGACAAGCTCCTCGGCCCCTGAAGTTCTGCCTCCGCACCTGATCGAATTGTATTTGCACCGAGCCTTCTTGATCCAGCAGCCCCATGGCCAGTGTGCTGAGAAAAGCACTTTCTCTCCTGTTGTCCCCAGCTCCATTTGGGGGGCGGGATATCCCCTTTCACTCTCACAAAATGTCCTTATTTGGATGATGTATGTTGTTATCCCCAAATCGACCTGACCCCCCGTAGGGAACAGAATAAGATCCAAGTCTCCTGAACAGAATGCTTCCTGGGCAGCATCTGTAGGCATCTGGGAATGCGAAGTGCTTACTGTTCCAGAGGAAAAACCAGAGAGCATGGCTCTTCCCTTTGTCTTGCCAATATTCTGAATGGGTTGGAGAACACCAAATGGAAGGTCACAACACTCATTGACGTGCCCAGCTGGTGGTGGTCAGGGCACATGCCCGGGTTGCGGGCTCATCCCCAGTGTGGGGCATGCAGCTCAATTCCCAGTATGCGGTGTGCAGGAGGCAGCCGATCAGTGATTCTCTCTCTTCATTGATGTTTCTATCTCTCTTTCCCTCTCCCTTCTTCTCTGAAATCAATAAAAATATATTTTTTTAAAAAGAACCAACGAGGACTCCAATGAAAACCAACAGCATAAAAGTTCAGTAAATGAAACAGAATGTGTTAACCGATGTGGAAGGAAATTAAACAGTGAAATACATTAATGAATACAAGTCTCAACTTCAAAGGAATGGCGAGAAAAAATGTAAAGCCTTCCTGGACAGAATTCCTACAGAGACACGTGATGGGACCTAAACTTCACGGCCTGCTTCATAACAGCTGAACACAAATGACCAAAAACGAGCTGGGGTGGCATTTATTCGAGCAGTTGAATGTGGATACAGCCTTCCAACAGGTGGAGCAAGATGACTCAGATCACAGCCACAGAGATGCCACCCTTACTGTCAGGATAACGCGCCTGGTGCTGGGAACAGCGCAGATGGGCTGCGTGCTGTGGAATGGACAGGCTGTTCTAGCCAGCTGACCCGAACCTACTTCTCTTCAAATGGTGGGCAAACTACGGCCCGCGGGCTGGATCCGGCCCGTTTGAAATGAATAAAAATAAAAAAAAAAAAGACCGTACCCCTTTATGTAATGATGTTTACTTTGAATTTATATTAGTTCACACAAACACTCCGGCCCTCCGGTCCAGTTTAAGAACCCATTGTGGCCCTCGACTCAAAAAGTTTGCCCACCCCTGGTCTAGTGAGTCAAGTGTCCTGGAAATGCTCTCGACCCCTCTCAGGAGATCAGAATCGCCCGATTAGTAACTGACTATCACTGACAGCCTGGTTTCAAACACGGCCCCACGCCAGGCGGTTGGTAACAGGGCACCGATTGTGAGGTGATGTCATCCAGGCACTTCACCTGGCATTGTGGACCCTAACCAGCATTCTCATGGGGTGTAACGGGTGCTTGGTAAGTGTGTGCTGTTGCCTCTATTGGATTTCTGGTAGACATAAACTAACCTAAGCAATCCAGTGTTAAAAAACAAAACTAGGCAACCTTTCTCTAAAGCCAAAAGTGGACCCACGTTTTAAAGAAAGTGAAATAGAGAAAGAATATATAGCTCAGAAAGCAATGTATTTTAACAAATCTCTTAGATCAGAGCCATGGCAAATAGTGATTGGTCATCTGCAGAAGTTACCTCCTCGCATCCTACCTGCTGATCCTCCGGTAGCTGATTCACTACGAGTGTTGTCACGAGGAAGCTCTTTCTGGGTGAGGATGAGCTAGGATCTCTGCCTTCAGTGTCTTCCAGGAACTTGAGGAGCCACGACTAAAATTCTCATGAAGCAGGTGGCGAACTTTTCAAGAGAAGAAAGAAGCCTGTGCTCATCCAGGTTCCAGACGAGGAGTTGAGAGAGGAAGGTGCCCGGAAGCTCGGGTGGTCGGGGACACTGACAGGCAGAATCTCAGTAGAGGGAGGAGCAGCCGGGAAGAGCCGGAAAATGGCAGATGCGTTGGTTTGACTTAAGAGACACCGAGAATCGAAGCGATCTGTCCCTGCTGACCCCCTTCGGAGCTGTTTGCTTTTTGACAAGCTCCTCGGCCCCTGAAGTTCTGCCTCCGCACCTGATCGAATTGTATTTGCACCGAGCCTTCTTGATCCAGCAGCCCCATGGCCAGTGTGCTGAGAAAAGCACTTTCTCTCCTGTTGTCCCCAGCTCCATTTGGGGGGCGGGATATCCCCTTTCACTCTCACAAAATGTCCTTATTTGGATGATGTATGTTGTTATCCCCAAATCGACCTGACCCCCCGTAGGGAACAGAATAAGATCCAAGTCTCCTGAACAGAATGCTTCCTGGGCAGCATCTGTAGGCATCTGGGAATGCGAAGTGCTTACTGTTCCAGAGGAAAAACCAGAGAGCATGGCTCTTCCCTTTGTCTTGCCAATATTCTGAATGGGTTGGAGAACACCAAATGGAAGGTCACAACACTCATTGACGTGCCCAGCTGGTGGTGGTCAGGGCACATGCCCGGGTTGCGGGCTCATCCCCAGTGTGGGGCATGCAGCTCAATTCCCAGTATGCGGTGTGCAGGAGGCAGCCGATCAGTGATTCTCTCTCTTCATTGATGTTTCTATCTCTCTTTCCCTCTCCCTTCTTCTCTGAAATCAATAAAAATATATTTTTTTAAAAAGAACCAACGAGGACTCCAATGAAAACCAACAGCATAAAAGTTCAGTAAATGAAACAGAATGTGTTAACCGATGTGGAAGGAAATTAAACAGTGAAATACATTAATGAATACAAGTCTCAACTTCAAAGGAATGGCGAGAAAAAATGTAAAGCCTTCCTGGACAGAATTCCTACAGAGACACGTGATGGGACCTAAACTTCACGGCCTGCTTCATAACAGCTGAACACAAATGACCAAAAACGAGCTGGGGTGGCATTTATTCGAGCAGTTGAATGTGGATACAGCCTTCCAACAGGTGGAGCAAGATGACTCAGATCACAGCCACAGAGATGCCACCCTTACTGTCAGGATAACGCGCCTGGTGCTGGGAACAGCGCAGATGGGCTGCGTGCTGTGGAATGGACAGGCTGTTCTAGCCAGCTGACCCGAACCTACTTCTCTTCAAATGAGAGCAAACTGTAGCTCCAGCGCATTAGCCCTGTATCTCCTTTTTATGACTGTAATTTGTCAACAACATGCCAATGTTTTGCACTTCATTGGCATTTGACAGCTGCGATCTATGTGTCCGGACATCTATTGCTGCGATCTAGCATCTCCACCTGAACATCCTGAAAACAACTTGAACTTCACACATCCAAATTAAGCTTTGCCCTTACCCCTGCCCCTGCACCCACCTTGCCTGTCCCAGTCAGTGGCCCTCCATCTATACCAGGGGCTCAAGCTGGAACCTGGGGTTCATTCCTGCCGCCAACCCTGGCCTGTCACATCCAATCGATCGCCAATTTCCTCAGTTCTGCATCAAAAATGTAACACAAACTCTCTTCACCTTCATTGCTACCATGCACTTCTCTTGCTTAGATTAATGCAACAACCTAAACATTGAACCTTCCTGCCCAAATCCATTTACCAAACAGAAGCCAAAGTGAAATTTGAAAAAAAAAAAAAGTAAATCATATTGCCTCACTCCCTACTTTATTTTTTTTAATTATAGATCCATCATCCCTGGCTGGTGTTTCTCAGTGGTTAGAGTCAACCCGTGCATCAAAGGGTCATGGGTTTGATTCCTGGTCAAGGGCATGTACCTGGGTTGCAGGTTCGATCCCCAGGCCTGGTCCAAGCACATGCAGAAGGCAACCAATCAGTGTGTTCCTCTCTTCCTCCCCCCCTTCCTTCCACTCTCTCTAAAATCAATGGAACAAATATCCTTGTGTGAGGATTAACAAAAAACTTTTATTGAATCATCAAAAGATGCAGAGAATGTACGAACAGGCCCCATACACCCCTTACCCAACTTCCCCTAATGTGAACCACGCCGCGGTTTCTTAGGTGGAGAGCACCCCAAATCCTTAACTTGACCTCCAAAGCCCTTGGGATCTGCCAGTGTCCCCACCACCCTCTGCGTTCCCTCACAGTGACCTTCTTGTTCTTTAACTGAGTAAGGACCTAGGCCTGCATAGAGCTCGTTCTTGCACACCCTCTCTCACGTCTCTGCTCTAGTAACTCTTCTTTATCCTTTAGGCATCAGCTTAGTTACCCCTGACTTAGTGGGCCTTCCTCACCCACTCATTCCACGGGAGGTCCCCCGGCACCCACTCCTCTTCAGCCAGAGCCCCTGCAATCTAGAACGTTTGTGCAATTGAGAATGTGTAACTTTTATGTCTGACACCTCTAGGCCCTACATACAGTATGGCGAGAGCTTTCTCTGTTTGATTGTCACCCACGCCCAGCCTGTTACCTGCACACCACAGGTGCTTCAGATTGAACCATGGAGCTGCCCAGGTTCCTTTTGTTTCCATCAGGAAGGAACGAAACTGCATCTTCCTGGCACCCTCTGAATCCCAGCCTCTTCCCTCACTCCCCTGTGCACTCCAGCATCCATGAGCCTGCCCTGCGCTCAACCCGGTTTGCAATTAGGGCACCTCATTTCTCCTTTGATTTTCCTTCAGTAACAGACTGGGACTAGTAACTTATTTCGCATACATTGAAACCTGGATAGAGCTTCTGTCCCACGCTCCAAGCTTTCTATAATTAAGACAGGGGTGGGGGGGAAGCCATCTCTTGAAAAGAACTGGAAAATGATTATTTCTGGCAGAAAACTTGTCTCAGAGCTTATGGGTCAGAGTCACTCGTGAATGCGTAAGGCACTTGGGAAAGATCAGTGAAGTGTTCCCTTCACCCTCTCCACTGTTTTGCCGAGAACTGGATGAGGAAAGTTACTAGCCAAGGTGATGATTCAGGAAGGGAGAAATATGGGTGCTGTAACACACAACGCTTGAAAGAAGGAAATTGAGCAATTCATCTAGTTTACGCTGCGTCTTCCTTCAGGCTTCAATTATGAGTCACCTAAGCAGTTTTTTCTCTGCGATTTAGTTCCAATGTTTATTTATTTTATTATTTTCAACAGTAAAAGAAAATAGTGTCCAAAAGCCAAAGTTTATTTAAAAGAAGAGCAGTAAAAAAATTAAATAAAATAGGCGGTCTTTGCTTTGGTATATGACATACCATTTTAACTTAATGCCATAAAGCTTTTTTAAAGTTATTGTTTAAAACTTTAACATATTCTCATCTGCTTTCTTGATGGATGATGAGCCGTCTCCATAACGTTTTTAATGATGTAAAATAACTGCAAATTAAATAGCGCCATCAAATTCAGGCATGAAAAATTGCGGTGCAGGTGGCCGATGGTGCTCCGTGCCACAGTGTTAAGTGTGCGGAAACGTTGGTCATGCGGACAGATGGGAGAGTGAGGATCACAGGAAGTCATTGTCCTGGTGGGATGCCGTGGCTCAGCCCAAGAGGGCCTTCTGGTGCCAGCGCCAGGTCCATCTGCTGGAGGAAGGCGGCCCTGCCCTGCGCCTCCGCTCAGTCCCATCCGAGCACTTGGCCGGCAGCCACCTGCGCGGCGTCCTCAGCAGGGACCGCCACCTGGAGGCACCTGGAGGCACCACAGCAGAGTTGCTTGTTTTGTGCTTGTTTTTGCTTTTGTTTTTAAAATAATTTTCTCATATGTTGCACATCAACGGGCACCGTTTCCTTATCACAAAAGTCAGCGGGAAGTATTTGGAGGCAGGAGAGAACAAAGTCAGCAGCTAGCATCTCCACCTGAACATCCTGAAAACAACTTGAACTTCACACATCCAAATTAAGCTTTGCCCTTACCCCTGCCCCTGCACCCACCTTGCCTGTCCCAGTCAGTGGCCCTCCATCTATACCAGGGGCTCAAGCTGGAACCTGGGGTTCATTCCTGCCGCCAACCCTGGCCTGTCACATCCAATCGATCGCCAATTTCCTCAGTTCTGCATCAAAAATGTAACACAAACTCTCTTCACCTTCATTGCTACCATGCACTTCTCTTGCTTAGATTAATGCAACAACCTAAACATTGAACCTTCCTGCCCAAATCCATTTACCAAACAGAAGCCAAAGTGAAATTTGAAGAAAAAAAAAAAGTAAATCATATTGCCTCACTCCCTACTTTATTTTTTTTAATTATAGATCCATCATCCCTGGCTGGTGTTTCTCAGTGGTTAGAGTCAACCCGTGCATCAAAGGGTCATGGGTTTGATTCCTGGTCAAGGGCATGTACCTGGGTTGCAGGTTCGATCCCCAGGCCTGGTCCAAGCACATGCAGAAGGCAACCAATCAGTGTGTTCCTCTCTTCCTCCCCCCCTTCCTTCCACTCTCTCTAAAATCAATGGAACAAATATCCTTGTGTGAGGATTAACAAAAAACTTTTATTGAATCATCAAAAGATGCAGAGAATGTACGAACAGGCCCCATACACCCCTTACCCAACTTCCCCTAATGTGAACCACGCCGCGGTTTCTTAGGTGGAGAGCACCCCAAATCCTTAACTTGACCTCCAAAGCCCTTGGGATCTGCCAGTGTCCCCACCACCCTCTGCGTTCCCTCACAGTGACCTTCTTGTTCTTTAACTGAGTAAGGACCTAGGCCTGCATAGAGCTCGTTCTTGCACACCCTCTCTCACGTCTCTGCTCTAGTAACTCTTCTTTATCCTTTAGGCATCAGCTTAGTTACCCCTGACTTAGTGGGCCTTCCTCACCCACTCATTCCACGGGAGGTCCCCCGGCACCCACTCCTCTTCAGCCAGAGCCCCTGCAATCTAGAACGTTTGTGCAATTGAGAATGTGTAACTTTTATGTCTGACACCTCTAGGCCCTACATACAGTATGGCGAGAGCTTTCTCTGTTTGATTGTCACCCACGCCCAGCCTGTTACCTGCACACCACAGGTGCTTCAGATTGAACCATGGAGCTGCCCAGGTTCCTTTTGTTTCCATCAGGAAGGAACGAAACTGCATCTTCCTGGCACCCTCTGAATCCCAGCCTCTTCCCTCACTCCCCTGTGCACTCCAGCATCCATGAGCCTGCCCTGCGCTCAACCCGGTTTGCAATTAGGGCACCTCATTTCTCCTTTGATTTTCCTTCAGTAACAGACTGGGACTAGTAACTTATTTCGCATACATTGAAACCTGGATAGAGCTTCTGTCCCACGCTCCAAGCTTTCTATAATTAAGACAGGGGGGGGAAAGCCATCTCTTGAAAAGAACTGGAAAATGATTATTTCTGGCAGAAAACTTGTCTCAGAGCTTATGGGTCAGAGTCACTCGTGAATGCGTAAGGCACTTGGGAAAGATCAGTGAAGTGTTCCCTTCACCCTCTCCACTGTTTTGCCGAGAACTGGATGAGGAAAGTTACTAGCCAAGGTGATGATTCAGGAAGGGAGAAGTATGGGTGCTGTAACACACAACGCTTGAAAGAAGGAAATTGAGCAATTCATCTAGTTTACGCTGCGTCTTCCTTCAGGCTTCAATTATGAGTCACCTAAGCAGTTTTTTCTCTGCGATTTAGTTCCAATGTTTATTTATTTTATTATTTTCAACAGTAAAAGAAAATAGTGTCCAAAAGCCAAAGTTTATTTAAAAGAAGAGCAGTAAAAAAATTAAATAAAATAGGCGGTCTTTGCTTTGGTATATGACATACCATTTTAACTTAATGCCATAAAGCTTTTTTAAAGTTATTGTTTAAAACTTTAACATATTCTCATCTGCTTTCTTGATGGATGATGAGCCGTCTCCATAACGTTTTTAATGATGTAAAATAACTGCAAATTAAATAGCGCCATCAAATTCAGGCATGAAAAATTGCGGTGCAGGTGGCCGATGGTGCTCCGTGCCACAGTGTTAAGTGTGCGGAAACGTTGGTCATGCGGACAGATGGGAGAGTGAGGATCACAGGAAGTCATTGTCCTGGTGGGATGCCGTGGCTCAGCCCAAGAGGGCCTTCTGGTGCCAGCGCCAGGTCCATCTGCTGGAGGAAGGCGGCCCTGCCCTGCGCCTCCGCTCAGTCCCATCCGAGCACTTGGCCGGCAGCCACCTGCGCGGCGTCCTCAGCAGGGACCGCCACCTGGAGGCACCTGGAGGCACCACAGCAGAGTTGCTTGTTTTGTGCTTGTTTTTGCTTTTGTTTTTAAAATAATTTTCTCATATGTTGCACATCAACGGGCACCGTTTCCTTATCACAAAAGTCAGCGGGAAGTATTTGGAGGCAGGAGAGAACAAAGTCAGCAGGCTGCTAAAACGTTGGCAGCCCTGGCCGGGGACACGCGGGCGCCATGTTAGAGGTGTCTGTTGACCTTCCAGCCTTAAGGTTTCTGTTAATCCTGGAAAAGTCCGTCTGCCGTGCCTCCTGCGGAGATGCGTTGAGACTGAACTAATCACGCATGCCACCTTTTCTTGGGGGAGTTCAAAATACGTGTTTGTATATTTAGCCAAGCAGAGTCAGGAGTAGGGAGTTCGGTTCTTTTCAAGTATAGCTGCCAAAAAGGAAAGCATCTTGCTGAGCGATGGGGCCCTGGGGACGGTGGGGGCTGCCCTGCACCTGCAGGGCGCTCCATGTACCTGGGTTGCAGGTTCGATCCCCAGGCCTGGTCCAAGCACATGCAGAAGGCAACCAATCAGTGTGTTCCTCTCTTCCTCCCCCCCTTCCTTCCACTCTCTCTAAAATCAATGGAACAAATATCCTTGTGTGAGGATTAACAAAAAACTTTTATTGAATCATCAAAAGATGCAGAGAATGTACGAACAGGCCCCATACACCCCTTACCCAACTTCCCCTAATGTGAACCACGCCGCGGTTTCTTAGGTGGAGAGCACCCCAAATCCTTAACTTGACCTCCAAAGCCCTTGGGATCTGCCAGTGTCCCCACCACCCTCTGCGTTCCCTCACAGTGACCTTCTTGTTCTTTAACTGAGTAAGGACCTAGGCCTGCATAGAGCTCGTTCTTGCACACCCTCTCTCACGTCTCTGCTCTAGTAACTCTTCTTTATCCTTTAGGCATCAGCTTAGTTACCCCTGACTTAGTGGGCCTTCCTCACCCACTCATTCCACGGGAGGTCCCCCGGCACCCACTCCTCTTCAGCCAGAGCCCCTGCAATCTAGAACGTTTGTGCAATTGAGAATGTGTAACTTTTATGTCTGACACCTCTAGGCCCTACATACAGTATGGCGAGAGCTTTCTCTGTTTGATTGTCACCCACGCCCAGCCTGTTACCTGCACACCACAGGTGCTTCAGATTGAACCATGGAGCTGCCCAGGTTCCTTTTGTTTCCATCAGGAAGGAACGAAACTGCATCTTCCTGGCACCCTCTGAATCCCAGCCTCTTCCCTCACTCCCCTGTGCACTCCAGCATCCATGAGCCTGCCCTGCGCTCAACCCGGTTTGCAATTAGGGCACCTCATTTCTCCTTTGATTTTCCTTCAGTAACAGACTGGGACTAGTAACTTATTTCGCATACATTGAAACCTGGATAGAGCTTCTGTCCCACGCTCCAAGCTTTCTATAATTAAGACAGGGGTGGGGGGGAAGCCATCTCTTGAAAAGAACTGGAAAATGATTATTTCTGGCAGAAAACTTGTCTCAGAGCTTATGGGTCAGAGTCACTCGTGAATGCGTAAGGCACTTGGGAAAGATCAGTGAAGTGTTCCCTTCACCCTCTCCACTGTTTTGCCGAGAACTGGATGAGGAAAGTTACTAGCCAAGGTGATGATTCAGGAAGGGAGAAGTATGGGTGCTGTAACACACAACGCTTGAAAGAAGGAAATTGAGCAATTCATCTAGTTTACGCTGCGTCTTCCTTCAGGCTTCAATTATGAGTCACCTAAGCAGTTTTTTCTCTGCGATTTAGTTCCAATGTTTATTTATTTTATTATTTTCAACAGTAAAAGAAAATAGT
>NW_005354047.1:411884-426903 GCF_000412655.1 Myotis brandtii | reverse complement strand
GGCTGCCCCCCCCCCCCCGAGAGCACAGAGAAGACGGGAGGGGTACGGGGGGAGGAGGAGGGACTCCTGGTCTCCAGGGCCTCCTGAGGCTTTTCACCTCTTTCCGCGCCTCGTTCTGCTCTCTAAGGTGTCCTCAGTAAGAGAGCGCTCTGTGGATATTCTTTCCCCTCGTGACACTGGAATGCCCTGGCATTTGGCCCTTAATTCACAGGAATCCAGAGAAAAGAGAGGGGCAGTAACCCCGTAAACTGTCCACTGGAGCCTGGACATGGCTGGCCAGCTCCCTCACCAGCCCACTTAGGGTAGAAAGAGCAGTTTGGAAGCTGAGTCTTGAGGCGCTCACATAAACGCACAGTGAACCTCTCCCAGGATGGAGACTTTCAGTGCCCAGGTCAACAGAGCTTATGTTTTCCTCAGTCAGTGTGGTTATGTCCCTGTGGGAATTATCCAAGTTCCTGTTGTTGATTTAGTCTCAGTTCCTGTGTCGCTCCTGTCAGGTTTCTTTCCGGCCTTTGCTGCGGTGTTTCTCCACAGAAACCCCTGTCCTTCTAAGGGGGCCACTTCATTGTACAAGGGACCCATCGGCCCTTTGAGAGGCTATAGCAGAGGTGGGCAAACTTTTTGACTCGAGGGCCACAATGGGTTCTTAAACTGGACCGGAGGGCCGGAACAAAAGCATGGATGGAGTGTTTGTGTGAACTAATATAAATTCAAAATAAACATCATTACATAAAAGGGTTCGGTCTTTTTTTTTTTAGTTTTATTCATTTCAAACGGGCCGGATCCGGCCCACGGGCCGTAGTTTGCCCACGGCTGCTCTAGACTCTCACTACGTTTTCACTAGGTCTTACTGACTGCTTCTACAGGGCAGAGAAAAAAGGGCACAATAAAATGGAAATTTTCAAAATGTCTTCTAAAAGCCATATTTTGGAACAGGGTTACTATTTTCTCCCTCTAACCTCCTCCTATAAAGAGGAAATCCTATAAATCACTACTTTTCCATTCATTGCTTGTCTGCCAGGCATCTCCTATGTGGGAGACCCCACAGGAGGGGATGGGAGCTGAGAGCACACAGGACTATGGCAGTCCCTGACTGAGGACTGCCAAGAGCCAGGAACAGTGCTGGGCCCACGTACCAGCTCATCTGTCCACAATGCCGTGGCTACGCATTTGTGACTGACTCACATTTGCTAGATGGGGAAACTGAGGCTGGGAAAGGTGGAGTGGTCCCTGGGGCTTCTGGGTAGACAATGCTGCTCAGCGATGAAGGCCACACACGACAGAGGGACTGCATGGTGCAGCGGGTGCCCGGGGTCCAGGAGAGATCGCCAGGGCTCAGAGCTGCAGGGAACAGAACAGGGGAGTGCTGGCACAGGCTCCCTGGAGGAAGCAGCATTTGAGTCGTGCCCAGCCAGGTTGCATCTCCTCTTGATTTAAATATGCCAGTGTTGGCAACACTTCACCCAGAGGGGACCAGGCCAAGGAGACGCTAACAGACTCTCCACGTCAAAAGCAGTGCTCCTCATCACTCTGCAGGAGGAAATAAGCTGAGTCAAGGGAACGGAGCGAATTTTGTGTAATGGGGACTGTCTGGGGAGGAAAGGAATGGACGGGCAGATTTATGCAAAGTGGGGACAAATATAACTTCCTTGGCAGAACACAGCAGAGTTTATGTCATTTTGAAAAACTTGTTTACCCAGTGATTATGTGATTAATGAATATCAAAAGGCTCATTGCATAAAAGTGCAGTCTGAATGGCTGTTATATTTCTAGATTTGGTTGTAGTCACCCTTGCAGCACAAAAAGTAAATCAACTTAAATTATCTCCTGGGGAAAATAATGTGTAATAAATGAGCTAATCAATAGGCTTGGGAGTTTTAAAAATCCTCTCCATCCCAAAAAACATAACCACAAGAAACATCATTTCAAGGTTGGCCTTAGAAGTTGTTTTAAAGAGTAAATAGCAAATAGCTGTTTGCTCAAACAGAAAATCAGTGCTCACCTGGCTTTTGAGACCCTCCCTCCTGGTTCAAACTTCCCTCCCTCTGCTCCTCCTCCAGGCCTTTGCACGTGCACACTCCCCAACACCCGTCTTGCTCCTCGGCCTGGACTCCCCTCTCACGCCCTCCCACCAGCCACTTCCTCACCCTCTGCATCTCCCACCTCTGGTCAGGAAAGAGCAAAAGTGAGACATCAAGGCTAGGAGGCAACTTTAGGAACCAGCATCCAGTTCTCGTTTTACAAAAGAGGCTGGGAGTTTTGTCCAAGGTCACAGAAGCAAACCCAGCAGTAGCCCAGCAGTGACTGGGACTGAGAGCTGGAAGTAGATGCCTGCGTGGGAACTGCAGCCCCACCTGACCCGTGCGTTTCCTCACCTGTGAAATGCAGCTACCCTGCAGAGTTGGTGGGAGGCTTCGCTTCCCAGAGCTGCCATACAAGGTACCTCAATCTGGGTGCCTTCAAACAAGACATTTATTTTCCCACAGCTCTGGAGGCCAGAAGTCTGAAGTCAAAGTGCTGGAAGGGCTGGTTACGTCTGGTGCTGAGGAAAAGCCATTCCATGCCTCTGCCCCCGCTTCCTGAGTCTCCAGGCATTCCTTGGCTTTTGACAGCATCACTTCCATCTCTGCCTCCCTCTTCACACGGCCGTCCATGTGTCTGTGGGTCTCCTTTTCTAAGGGCCCCTGTCATTGGATTCAGGGCCCACCCTGGGGTGGGCAAACTTTTTGACTTGAGGGCCACAATGGGTTCTTAAACTGGACCGGAGGGCCGGAACAAAAGCATGGATGGAGTGTTTGTGTGAACTAATATAAATTCAAAGTAAACATCATTGCATAAAAGGGTAAGGTCTTTTTTTTTTTTTAGTTTTATTCATTTCAAACGGGCCGTAGTTTGCCCACGGCTGGGCTATAGCATCCCTGGCCCCAGGCATCAATGGCCAGTAGTGACCCCCCTTGCTGTTAAGACACAGAAACACCCCTACTCAACTCCAATAGCCTTGCTGTTTGGGCAAGAGGTGCCCCAGCTGAGAACCGCTGCTAGAGGCCTGGCCGCGGAGGCCCTGGCTCCACCTTGCAGTCTGGAGCGACCAATGCCTCTTTCCCCTGAACACATCCCTCCTTGTCTTTGCAGCTTTGCTCAGATAGTAGTGAGGAGGATTCCCGAATTTGTTCATCCATTTGACATTTCCTCATCAGATGTGCACTGAGCACCTGCCAGCCGTCCCAGGCCCTGACTGAGGAGCCCGTGGCCCAGCGGCCATGAGTTACCAGCACCCACATCCCCCCCGCCCCCACTCATCTTCCACTTGCATGTTAATGCCCAGGTGTCTTCAAGTCCTCCCTGGACCTCTGTTCAGACTTCCTGCCTAGGGACTGGCTTCTCTAACACAGTGACTGTGCGTCCTGCCTTTGCTCTGATCCCTCCTGGAGCCTCCGGCAGTGGTCTCCATGTGCTGGGAATCCGGCCAGTGCTGGGCTGACCGAGTGATCCAAGACCTGTTTGTGTGTCGCCAAGGGTGGATTCAGTTCTGTGACAGGGATCAGGTTTCTGCCAGGTCGTGTTTTTCTCATCTGAAGATTCTGTCTGTCTGCTATCCACATGGAATGAGGAATGGCATGGGAAACATTCCGGCGCCCCTGGTAAACAGTAAACGTGCCCTGTGTCCTGTACACGGTGAACGGCCATGTGCACTTCCTATTTCTTGTGCACCCGAGTAAGCCTTGGTCTCACAGGCTGTGCTGTGATCCCTCCCAATAATGACTTCGGAGACATAGAATGAGTGTGCCCCCTGCCTCCGGAGCTCAGCCACACGGGGCACATGGACAAGCTAGGCTAAGCAGACAAAAGGCAGTGAGTACAAAATGGGGGAAATCTGATGGAGAAATGGAGGTCTTTAGCTTCGTTTTTCTTTTTTTGTTTTTTTGTTTTATAGAACATTTCAAACACATAAAAAGTCTAGAATAATATAATAATCCCCAGTGTGCTCATCACCTGGTTTCAGCAGTTACCAACCCAAGGACATTGTTTTATGTACATGTCCACCCACCCTCCCTCCCCTCCAAGTATATTGTTTCAAGGCAAATCCCAGATCCTGTAATGGTATCCATAAATATTTCAATATGAATCTCTAAAGATTCTTTTAAAATTGCCACAAAATCATTGCCTAAAAACAAATCCATATCTCATAATATCATATTTCCGTCAGTGTTCCAGGTTACAATTGTGGTGACTTTTTCAATAAATCAGAAAACTGGGTCAAAAGGTGTACCTTCATTGGGAGAGGTGCTATAAAGGAACCAAAACAGATTATTTTTTTCTTACAGGAAAGTAGAATAAAGCAACAGGGAATACAAATGAAATAGCTGGGGAGGGTTTTGGGGGGGACCGTCTCCTGAGACCTGTCCAGCCTCACCAGCCTGGCACTTCCTGCCTCCCCACGCTCGTCCCCTGGTGGCAGGTGGGCACTGCAGGGGCTTCAGTTAACTCTACAGGAGCACTTACTGCATAAGATGACAGAGCTCTTACTGTGTTGCCTGTAGTTTACTAGTAATATTTGGCCACATGGCAAAAATGTGTGTGACACGGGTTTTTTTAAGTGCTGATTGACCACGTAATTTAGAAGTCAGAATATTAAATAAACATCTCTGCCCTTTCTTCCACCAGGCAGCCCAGGGAACCACGCTCCACGCTCTGTCTGACAGGTACGTTTTGTCATTTTTATGAACTATAAATTGCTTTATGAAACATCGAGCCCTATTTATTGTAGCATATAATTCATAATCGGATTTTGTCCCTCAAGTGTCTGGGAGCTGGGGTGTTAAACGTTTTGCGTGCTTGGATTTGTCATGCCCATGTGGGTTTATTACTGCAAAAATCGCCTTGTTGTATTTCACAGGAAGTGTGGAGAGTCCCTTGTTGTTAGTGAAACAAGAGACAAGGAACTGGAGGAAAAGGCCTCAGCACGCAGTAAATTCTGAACTTTGGAATTGGCTGCGATCTGAGCTCATTTTTCAGCAATAAGTACTTCATTTATTTTGAGATGTTTTCTTCAGACTTTTTCCATATCATTTCCCCGGGAGCTGTCTGGCTTTCAATGAGATTCTCTCCTGAAATACTTTATGCATGTCACCCAATTCATGGTCCTGAGTGCCTGGCTCTTCGCGCCGCGCTTCGGTTGGTTTTCTGACTTGTATTATGAATGAGATCTACCAACCTAATCAACTGTCACTCAAACTGTGTCTCACATCTGGCTTTACTGTGTCAAAATAGTTGAATAGGATCTATAGTTACTTTTGAGAGCAGATCAGGCCCTTTTTTGTTGTTGGTTTTTTATTTTTTCACTTGCTAAGGTTCTGCGTGTGCGTGTGTGTGTGCACACGTGTGCTTGTGTGTTTGTGTGCGCGCATAAGTGTGTGTTTTAAAGCCCTAACTGGTTTGGCTCACTGGATAGAGCATCAGCCTGGGGACTGAAGGGTCCCAGGTTCGATTCCGGTCAAGGGCATGTATCTCTGTTGCAGACACATCCCCAGTAGGGGGTGTGCAGGAGGCAGCTGATCAATGCTTCTCTCTCATCGATGTTTCTAACTCTCTATCCCTCTCCCTTCCTCTCTGTAAAAAAATCAATAAAATATATATTTTTAAAAAAAGAATTATCAGGAGGTAAAGATGTTTCTCTGCACATCTGAGGTTCTTACTGCATCAGAACAGCTGGCTGGTGGGCACCTCAGTGTTACCTAGTGGACTGTCACCACCTCCCTTCCTTACCAGTTCTTCTTGTGTGGGATGAGCAATAATTGACTATGTAACCAAGATCAGTTCAGCTTCTACAAGGGAAAACCCATCACTTGGGCACATTTTCTGCGCACCCGGGTGGAAAGCGTTTCCTCCTGGTGGTGGGCTGAGCCCGAGTATGTTTACTGCTGTTGAAAAGCCTGCCCCAGCTCGCGTGCTCCAAGGTGGCTGCCGCATCTCCTCAGCAGCTCCTTCCCAGACTCTCCCAGGAGCTGGGACTGCAGTGCTTCTGAGTCTGTGGGTAGAAGGAGGAGAGGCTCTGGATTGAAACACTTAAAATCTGAGCCATTCATTCACTTTGGCTTCTTAGGTGATTTCTTCAACCAAATGCCCTGAAAAGCAAGAGAAAGTCCTTGGTTCACAATATTGCTCCATTGCCAATGATTGCCAGGTTTCTTTTGGGGGCATCGAAAATTTAAGATTAGATCATGGTGATGGTTTCACCACCTTGTAACTATGCTACAAATCATGGGATTGCATCCTTTAAATGGGTAAGCTTTATGGTGATAAATTATCTATAACTAGAGGCTCGGCGTACGAAATTCATGCATGGGTACAGTCCCTAGGCCTGGCCTGCAATCAGGGCCATCTTCCCTGGCTGCCTGCAGCCGGCGATTGGAGCCTGCTGGCCAGAGAAAGAGACTGAGAGGTGGTCAGTGCGCCTCATAGTGACTGGTCTAGCGGTAGTTCTGGTAGTTCCACCGTTGGGGTCAATTTGCATATTGCCCATTTATTATATAGAATAGAGGCCTGGTGCATGGGTGGGGGCTGGCTGGCCTGCCCTGGTGGGGGCTCCTGATTGGGGTGGGGCTCCCCGCTGGAGGGCCGGGGCTGGCTTGGGCGAGGGGCCTCAGCGGTTTGCAGACCAGCCTGGGCGAAGGGCCAGTAGTTCTGGTCTCTGGTCATTCTGGTTGTTCTGCCGTTTTGGTCGCTGGGCTTTTATTATATGGGATAACAAAAGCATAATATGCTAATTAGACCGGATGACTTCCCGGATGAAGCCGGGGCTGCGAGGGAAGCCTGGGTCCCGGGTGCCAGAGGGAAGTCGGTGCCGGCAGCCGGGGGAAGGAAGGCCTACTCTTGCACAAATTTCATGCATCGGGCCTCTAGTATTTCAATAAAGCTGTATATATATATATGCAAAATGTCATTATGACCTCTGGTAGAAGGAATCAAACCTATTTTAGGAAAGTATGGGCTCCCTTTGAAGACCTGGTTGCAAGATACAATCAGAAATTAGGACTTCTTCCCAGAAGACACGTGGCCCTGTCCTGGGTAGAAAGGTACATGGGTGGTGAGCAGCACTATTCCCTTTGACTTTGTTATGAAATTCCCTCCAACCCTCCTGGTCAAGCCCCGTAGTTCATCAGCTAGTAAGTTAGCACCTGGGCCCCTGTTGATTGCATGACTAAGTGCAGAATAACGTGAAAAGAAAACCGTCCACTCCCTAAAGACAGAGGTCCCCGTTGTCACTACTCTTCTTACAAACTTCTCTATCTTCCTGTGGAGTAGAGCGTTTCCCTCTTAAATATAATAGTTTTTCTGTTAAAACTTGGGGGAACTTGGCTCATTTCAAAGTAATGAGTTTCTCCGCCTGCTGGCCTAGCAGCGGTTTGTCTGCAGCTACCTGCTCTGTGCTGCTCCTGTCCTGTGTCCCCTGGCTCAGGCCACACGTGTAATTTCCATAAGTGAGAACCATCTGTAACCATTTGGAGATGCCATCGGAAACCGTCCTTCCAAATAAGGACTTAGAACACCTACTGAATTCATTGGACTCACATTTTCTAGGGTCTTAAGTTAGAGACTCAGAGACAGAAGTCATTTCCTACCACCTTACCTAATCTGGAGGAAGCCAGTAATTTCTAGGAAATAGTCGGCATGACTCCTGGTGACAGCCTAACAGTCTGCCTGTCAGAGGAACCCCTCGGGTGGGGGTGGAACTGAGTAAAGATTCGCCCCAGGTTCTGACCTTCCCGAGGTGGAGATCTAACCCAGTATCACTGGCTGCCCATCGCCTGGTACTCACCTAGTACACATTCATACACAGACTATTCTAGTTTCTAAACTATCATTTTTCAGCATGTTAACCATCTCTTCATATAAAATTCCATATGTGGCAGCACTTTCGTTTTTATCCCAGAAAAACAGAACACTGTTTAGACCTTAAGGGGTGTGTCCTGAGTGCTGCACGTCGAGTTGAACAGGGTGGCGCAGGCTGGCCCAGGTCATGGTGCACAGCTCCGCGGGGCCCGTCCTGCTTCCATGTGGCCGCACAACCACCTGGAGTGCCCAGGCCCAAGGACATTTGCTGCGGGGCTTAGCGCTGTTTTGTTTCAAGATGTGCAACTTGATGATGAAGTGGGTTTGGTCGGCAGGGTTTGGGGGATGTGGGTTTACAGTGCAGGAAGCCTGCTGTTGTTCTGTGCCTCCAGGACAGGAAGCCTGCCTCCAAGGCGTTGAGGCGGGACCTGGTAGGCCAGTGACAGTGCAAAGGGATGGCATTTCTCTGTCCTTGGTAAGGACCGTAGAAGGCTCATCCCTGTGAGGTGTCAGAGGGGAGAGACTATCCAAGCATCTTTTGAAGGCCAGTCTTGCCTGTCTTTTCACTTCTCCGGTCTCCTGTTTTAAGTAGGCATTCTGGGAGAACTCGGGTGTCTGGTAGCTCATATTGTATGCTTTAAAGTGTATAAGTCCATGGTAACCAAAGCACAACCCTGATAAATTAAAACTATGAAATGTTTCATTACCGAAATTTAAAAATTATCTGTGGTCAACCCCAAAGAAAACCTTTGGCCTTGCTTTGTTTGGCCTGAGCGATGAGCTTCATTTACGGTTCAGCCGGAACAGCCAGTGTGTCCACAGATGATCACAGTCACAAAGCAAATCTGACTTCCCCCAACTTACGCCTGCCACCCGCACGACGGGAAGGGCCACGTGTAGGTGGGGTGGCCTGTTTTTCATTCTTTTCTAGCATCAACTGTAGAGTGTTTCATCTGTTATACGCCGCTGGGTGTCCGCTATACCAAAGGCGCGGTGGTGCCTCAAATAATGAAAAACATCAGGAGGCCAGGGCAGGAAGAGAGGGCAAAAGCCTCAGTATGGTAGACAAGCCAATTACAAGGAAACCTCAACTTGCAAAACGACACAGTGCTTTCCACCTTCTCCTGGTAGTGTGTGCCTCTCAGGCGTCTTTTGTTCTTATGGATTTTGTGTCAGTGGGTAGAGAGGGGTGAGGAGAACCAAGATAAATGGGCCGGAGGCTTGCTTGTCCAGGTGAGCCCAGGGTGGACGCACTGCGCGGGAAAGCGTGCTCCGCGGGAATGTGGAAACAGGCAAAGTGCCCGAGGAGAAGGAAGGATGTGTACGCAGCACACGACATCCTTGCGGTGATTCACTTCCCCTCGAAGCAGTAAATAGCAGATAACTGTGATGGAAAAGAAGGGTCCTGTGATTTATCAAGCCGAGCAGCTGTGCATTTGCAGGAGGCGGAGGTCCATCTTGAAGACTGGGCAGGAGCGGGAGGCACGCGAGGACTCGGTGTCAATCACCCGGCGCCTCCGTGGTCCCGGGGGCAGGCCTCGAGCTCCACAGCGGTGCTTTATGGCCGCTGATCAGGAATTCATATTTTCTGCGAAACCTCAAGCATCATTTGCAGTAACTTGGGCTTTATAAAAACAGAGCCTAATTTCATCTGAATAAATCATGTTCAGCTACAGATATGAGGAGCTGGGAAAAATGGTGCTCAACTTAAAAAAAAGGGGGGGGGGAATGAACAAGAAAGCCAACGTGAAAACAGTTGCTGAAGCGCTGGCAGTTGGAGGGCACGCACGGCCCT
Organism: Myotis brandtii; assembly: GCF_000412655.1. Taxonomy (NCBI): domain Eukaryota; kingdom Metazoa; phylum Chordata; class Mammalia; order Chiroptera; family Vespertilionidae; genus Myotis; species Myotis brandtii. Next base: position 417,275 of record NW_005354047.1, on the reverse strand, counting down.
GGTGAAATCGTGCATGTAATCATCTTCTGAAATGTCAGCCTGCCACGGCAGAGATGCCTGCGTGTTTATAGCCTTGGAGACGCATCACCAGACTGTGCCCTGTCAGCCCATCTGGCAATATTTCAGCTCCAGGATCCATTTATATTGAAATCCAAACAACTACCATTGATTTATTCATTTATGCCACAAGTATTTATTGAGCGCATCCCGGGAACCCAGCGGGCGCGGTGCGGTGCAGGGCTGCGGGGGCGACCAGGAGCGGCCACGCACCCGTCGGGGCTTCGTCGTCCAGAGGGCTGCTGGCTCCCGCATGTGCTGCTCTCAGTTTAGCTTCCTCGAGTAAGTCTCGCCCATCGAATGCCCTCTTCCCATTGGGAGAAGATGATGAAATTAACTAAGTGAGGAATCGCATCAAGTGAAGAGGTTTTACCTCCCTGTGAGTCTGTCTGCATCTAAAAGCAGGACTGGACGTGTCCCCGAAGCAGGGCAGGGAGGACTTTTAAGAATTTCTACATTTTGAACCTGGAAAATGCCCAGGAGGCACACTGGAGGGAGGGTGTCAACCCTGAGACCCACAGTCTCTAGTCTCCAGTGCCAGGGACTCTGTAATGACGTTCTTCTGGGATGCCGGGCAAATAACAGCTTCCTGCAGTGCTCACAGCCCCCGTCACATTTACAGCCACCCCGTGAGGTAGGAAGGACTCACTTGACCGGCAAGAGGACTGACCTCAGAAGGTGACGGGATTCAGCCAAGGCCACAGGCAGCGAGCGGCAGAGCTGGGACGGGCCTCCAGGCCCCCTGTCCGTCTTCACTCAGCAACAAGCAGGCTGGGGTGGGGTTGGGGGCAGGCGACTCAGGCCACGCATATTCTGACAAAGACTTGACTCGGTGTGCACTAAAACTGTCTTCGTTTCCACTAATAATTATCATCATCGTAACATTTCATTCATAACTAAGGTGATCTTTTTATCCCTAGCACCTCGCACAGTGCCTGGCAATTAGGAAACACAGTAAGTTATCTGATGAATGGAAGAGAACAATGAAACATGAATGAAGGTTTTGTGGTTAAAAATGGTGACTTTGGACTTAAATAGAAAACACTTTCCTGAACCTGGCTGTTCCCATGGCAGCAGACCACCTCAGGAGGCAGAGTCCGGGGCCAGGGCTCATCCCTGAGGGTCCAAGCAGGCCCTGCCTATAGATGCCATAGAATTGAGACGCACTGTTCACTGCCACACACACCTGTCAGAAGGGCTGTCATCAGTAAATCCACAGACAGCAAGTGCTGTGAGGATGTGGAGGAAAGGGAACCTCGTGCACTGCTGGTGCAGCCACTGTGGAAAGCCGTATGGAGTTACCTCAAAAAATTAAAAATGGAACTGCCTTATGACCCTGCAATCCCGCTTCTGGGAATTTATCCAAAGAAACCCAAAACACTACTTGGAAGAATAGGTACACCCCTATGTTCATTGCAGCATTAATTACAATAGCCAAGATTTGGAAGCAACCCAAGTTCCCATCAGTAGATGAGTGGATAAAAAAAAAGCTGTGGTACAGCTACACAATGGAATATTTCTCAGCTGTAAAAAAGAAGGAAATCTTACCTTTTGCAACAGCATGGATGGACCTGGAGAACATTATGCTAAGTGAAATAAGCCAGTCAGAGAAAGACAGGTACCATAGGATTTCACTCATGTGTGGAATCTAATTAACAAAATGAACTAATAAGCAAAGTAAAGACACACGCATAGATAGAGAGTAGGCTGACAGCGGTCGGGGGGAGGTGGCTGGGAGAGGGGTAGAGGGATTGAGAAAAAAAAAAGAAAAAAGAGAAAAAAACTCATGGACATGGACGACAATGTGGTGATTGCCAGGAGGGGGGGGGGAGTACCAAAGGAATGAGGTGATAAATGGTGATGGACGGAGACTTGACTTGGGGTGATGGACACACGATACAGTGTACAGATGATGTATTGTAGAATTGTGCACCTGAAACCTGTGTAATTTGTTAACCAGTGTCACCCCAATAAATTCAATTTAAAAAATTAGTCCAAAAGTAGGTAAGAAAGTCTTTTTTAAAAATGTCAAAGGATTGAAAGTCTTTTAAAAAAAAGTCAAAGGATTGAAATTAGAGTAGATTAAATTAGAAATTATAATAGAAGAGAACACATGATGCCATCGAGAGCTCTCTGCACCAAGAGGGAGTGAAGGCCATGACCTCCAGTCCCTCCCCTCCTCATGCTTCACCCTGTCCAAGGACTTAAAATGCCCCCCATTTTTCTTTAAATATATGTTTATTGATTTCAGAGAGGAAGGGAGAGGGAGGGAGAGGTAGAAACATCAGTGATGAGAGAGAATCATTGACTGGCTGCTTCTGCACGCCCCTCATTGGGGATCTAGCCCACAACCCGGGCACATGCCTGGACTGGGAATCGAACAGTGACCTCCTGGTTCATAGTTCAACACTCAGCTACTGAACCGCGCCAACTGGGCAAACTGCCTCCATCTTATTACCACCAATTATTTGTAACTAGAGGCCCGGTGCACAGATTCGTGCACTGGTGGGGTCACTCAGCTTGGCCTGGGGGGATCAGGCCAAAACCAGCTCTCCAACATCCCCCGAGGGGTCCCAGATTGCGAGAGGGTGGTTCTCGGGTGACGCACCCTGGAATTGGGCTCCCTCCTATCTGGGTCTGGGTTGTGAGTGAGGCAGATTTGGGGCCGACAGTGCCCCAGCGGCAACCTAACCCACCACCAATTCCGCAAGGAAACGGGCTCCCTCCTCTACTGGTTGCAGCATCTGCCCCCTGGTGGTCATTGCAAATCATAGCTACCAGGTGAACAGTCAGATGGTCGCTTAGGCTTTTATATATATAGATTCTTTCTGTCCTCTCCGACATTCATCTGATGCAGGTTCAGTTCTGAGCTCCTACGCTTGGCGAGGCATTGTGCTGGTCTCCACGGAAGACACACACATTCCTTACGATGGAGCCCACTCTGCAGGAGCTGATGGTGGCCGAGGACACGTAGACGTCCGCATAACCACTGTGTATTAAACGTGGACATGTGCACACAGCCCTAAGTCTACTACAGCAGCCATGTGGGCGCTACGCTGAGCATTTCACGCACATGACTCCCTTTAATCCTCACACCACCCTCTCAGCTAGGAAGGAGAGATTAGCATGAGGACCTGAGAGATGACATTTTCAATGAAGTTTCATTTCATTTACCAAATACTCTCCCTAAAATCCCAGGGAGTCTGGTTTCCAGGGATGCATAACTTAGCCAAAGCCTCCAAACTGGTCTGTCTGACTCTGTCAGTTCTCTTAGCTGCTTCAGTAACACCACACACACACACACACACACACACACACACACACACACACACACCCGTAAATTAATAGGAAGAGTGTCACCAGGGGGTACAGGGGTAACACTGAAGTATTCAGAGCACAGAGGAAGGGGAGGGGCCTTTGAGGTGGCATGTGAAGGACAAGTGGCATCAGGACAGGCCACCCAGGATGGAGAAGGGGAGGGCCAGCCTTCTCTGCAGAAAGAATGGCCTGAGCAAGGCCAGGCTGAGGCATGAGCAAGGAGCAGCAGCCCCCACCCGAGGTGTGGGCCCCATAGGTTCTCGGCAGCCTCCAGGCAAGGCACTAGGGTGGGGGTGCCTATCACTCCACAGCGCTTCCTCAAGCCTGCGGTCCAGCCTCATCTTCCACAGAAACCGTGAATAACCAACGTACCCCACTCCCACAGCTCCTATTCCGTCAGCACAGCGTGTACCCGCTGACACATGCGTGCTTCTGCCCTCTGCTTCCTTATGCGTTTATGACTGTTCTCAACAACGAGTAGAGGACAGGATCCACACCTTGAATGCAGGGCACCCTGCCTACAAAGCAGCTGCTCAGTGGTGACTTACCCAACGCCTTTCCAACAAGAAAGACCAAGAATGCCCCTCATCTCTGCTTTCCTGGGAAGGAGGGGAAATACCAACTGCAGCCTGGCCAAGGAGCAAGCAAAGGGATCTGAATCCTTACACTTGGGTTGGAACTTGCTTTGGGCCAAGGAGTCACCGTCTGAGTCTGAACTTTCCTAGTTATATAAATAGGAGGATAAGAGTGTCCCCTTGTTAGGTTTCTGGACAGGTTAAACGAGGTGGTGAGTAGAAGGGCTCTGTCAATCTAGCAATCACTCTGTAGCCCACTAGGCAAAGTCTCTCCCCAACGTACCATGAGACTCTCTTCCAGTCCGACCAAGAGGCTTAAAAACCAAAGGAAGAAACGTATTCGTGTGGAGTTCAGATGTGGAAACATGAATAACTAATTGTATGGGGCATGTTTTTTGTTTGTTTGTTAGTTTGTGTCTTCAAATTTTTTTTTAATCCTCACCCGAGGATATTTTTCCATAGATTTTTAGAGAGAGTGGAAGAGAGAGAGAAAGACAGAGAGAAACATTGATGTGAGAGAAACGCATAGATTGGATGCCTCCTGCACAAGCCCCGACCAGGGCCTGGCCAGGGAGGAGCCTGCAACCAAGGTACATGCCCTTGACCGAAATTGAACCCAGGACCGTTCAGTCTGCATGCCGACGCTCTATCCACTCAGCCAAACAAGCTAGGACTGTATGGGGCATGTTTTTATGCTGACATTATAGGAAAACGATATCAACGTATCCCAAGAATTGTCCCTCGCTGTTGTCATTCCGCCCCTACTTTGGGGCAAGTTGTCATCCAGCCTGTTCTCCCCTGAGCCACTGGTGGGTCTCGGGATCCTCGGGAGGCTCACGCTCGCCTGCAGCTGATCCAGCTGATCGCCAAAGAACTGTTTTCATTTTATTATTTCAAAGCAAATAATCACATTTCCAAAGCCAACACGATCTCTCAGATCACATGGGATCTCAGGTGGAGATCTGTTTGGGGACTATGGTAACAGAGAAAACACTGAATGGCCGCATGTCCTCTAAGGCCGACAGGCCCGGCCATGCTCACCGAGGTGGCCCCCTTGCCTCGCAGCCCTCCCAAGAGGCTGTAAGTGTTCCTGCCCCACCTTGGGCGGCTGTTAGCTTAACAGGCCACATTACCGTCTGAAATGCAGGCTATCAGGTCTGCAAATCCGCTTTTAAAACCCCCTGCACTAATTTCCACACTACAACTGAATAGCTCCTGAGAAGCCATTGAGTTCTATCAGGTAAATAACACACATTTTAAAAGCTCCCAAACTTGTATTTTACACATAGAACAGGACAGCCTGGAAGAAACTGTTCAGCCTTTTTGAGTAAATGAGTTGTATGAAGCCACTGATTGCCCTTTGGGATGGTTTAGTGGGTTTGGGGAAGCCCAGGAGTGACGGGAACCTGATGCCTGGGTATAAGGAGCAGCTGGGTATAAG
>NW_005354047.1:379794-411862 GCF_000412655.1 Myotis brandtii | reverse complement strand
GGAGTAGGTTTAACCCTGTGATCAGAGCCCACAGCTGCTTCAGGAACAGCTGGGCGACTCAGCGTGGCCTTGAGAGGGTTTGATCTCTTTAAAAAAAGGAAGATAGTGTGAATGGCTGCACAACAGTGTGAATGTACTTAATGCCACTTGAGAATGGTTAAAATGGTGCATTTTATATGATATATACAGGGTGTCCCCAAAAAAATGCATACACACTTTGAATAATTATTTATTCCAATGGGTTAAATCTGAAAAGAAACATCCGTTGAGCTATCAGCTGTTATTGTGTATACATTTTTGGGGACACCCTGTCTATATGAAACCACGATCAAAAGTTTAAAAAAACACATTGTACGTCTCTGCACATCCTAATACAGTGGGGCCTTGACTCACAAGTGTCCCGACTAACGAGTTTTTTTGAGATACGAGCCGTCTCCGCCAATTTTTTGCTTTGAGTTGCAAGCTCAAAAAAATTCGGGTTATGAGCCAGCTTCAGATACCCCACCGCTAGTTGGCGCAGCGAACGTCACAGTGATTTGACATACGAGTAATTTGAGTTATGAGCTCCGTCATGGAACGAATTAAACTCGTAAGTCAAGGCCCCACTGTATTCCAGACACCCCCTCCCCGGTGGTCCCCTTTCTCATGTCTAGACTGGGAAGCGGTGTTCTCGTGGATTTGAGGTGCTGGAGTTCTGGCCTGGAGATTCCTTCCTCCCTTCCCTGCTGTCGGGGAAGCCCTCTTGCAGGTGACCCTGATCTCCTGTGGTGGGGAGCCCACCCTCCCTGCCCGCTCCTGTAGCCAGCGTCTGTGAGCTAATCGCCCACACTGCCCGCCCGAGTTAACCGGCTGCGGGAAAGGGCGGAGGGAACCAGCTGCGGGAAAAGCCGGGAGAGCGGCTTCACAAAAACTATCTCTGAGGCCTGGCAAACGCTTCACGGTGGACAGAGCAAGTACTACCACCTCAACTTAGCAGGTGAGAAAAGGACGCAGAACAGCCAGCCAGTGCTCGCTGAGCCGAGGCTGGACAGGCACATGATGGAGCCTGTCCTCCAGGGGAAGGCAGGGGGGAGGAGAGGCCAGGTGTGTCAGAGGGGAGGAGGAGAAGGGGAGAGATGGCTCCAGCAGGAGGAACAGGATGTGGGCAGGCATGGAGAACTGACACGTCTGAGCAAAATGTGGCCTCACTTTGAAATGCTGGGGAGGAGCTAATATTGCCCCAGCCAGCGGGAAGGGAACAGGAAACCTTAGGAAATGTCCGTCCTAGGAAACACCGTCGGCCTGGCTCTCCTCAGGCCTCCACAGCAGCTCTGTGCCCCGTGGGCCTTTAAAATGTGAGCCCTTCCCACACATTGCTCCTTGGGGCCCCGTCATCAGTTCCGGGCCTCCGTCTAGTGAAGCGGAGCTCCAGGTCACGGGGCCACACAGACTCCCTGGGTGTCAGAAGGTCAGTAGCAGTAGGGGCTCAACCAGCATGACTCCCCATGCCCCTTCCAGCCCTGCTCTGTCACAGCCTCCTTCTGCGGCACCGGGCACATCAGTTCTCCATGCCTGCCCACATCCTGTTCCTCCTGCTGGAGCCATCTCTCCCCTTCTCCTCCTCCCCTCTGACACACCTGGCCTCTCCTCCCCCCTGCCTTCCCCTGGAGGACAGGCTCCATCATGTGCCTGTCCAGCCTCGGCTCAGCGAGCACTGGCTGGCTGTTCTGCGTCCTTTTCTCACCTGCTAAGTTGAGGTGGTAGTACTTGCTCTGTCCACCGTGAAGCGTTTGCCAGGCCACAGAGATAGTTTTTGTGAAGCCGCTCTCCCGCAGCGGTCCTCAGTACTTCCATCTGCAAGGCTTAGCCAGGAGCTGCCTCCTAAACGCTCCTGCATCTCAGCCGACAGAGACCGTGTTCTCTGAAGGGTCACCTCATCCACCAGGCGAGCCCCAGGCGGGCCAGGCCTCTCCCTTTCCTTGGAGGTGTGGCCCCTTCACTGTATCTCAGCTTGTGAACCCCCCTGTAGACTCCCCCGCCCTGTAATCCTCCCACCACTCATCTCCATCAGCTGATCAAGTTCCTGAGGGAAGTGAGAGGTGCCATAAATGTCGTCTCTTTATTTCTGTGATGGGTCTCCCGTGACTATCTTAGGCTTCTTTCTGTTTCCCAACCCCGTTGCTATGACTTTACTTGGTATTTAGCATTTCAGTGCCTTAACCTTCCCCTTTTCCAGCTTCTCGCAATGCATCCGGTCACACCTCCCGTGTTTTCTATCTCTGAGCTTTCTGGAGAAGGTCATCTGTTGGACATTTTAATGCTAAAACCCTGGCAGGGACAGTGCTCCTAAATGAACTCTGGATCTCCCATGATGGTCGCATTTCTGAGGGGTTGGGTCCCTTGCCCTCCCCCCCATGAGCAGTCCCCAAAGAGGAGTCTAGAGCAGCCGTGGGCAAACTACAGCCCGCGGGCCGGATCCGGCCCGTTTGAAATGAATAAAACTAAAAAAAAAAAGACCGTACCCTTTTATGTAATGATGTTTACTTTGAATTTATATTAGTTCACACAAACACTCCATCCATGCTTTTGTTCCGGCCCTCCGGTCCAGTTTAAGAACCCATTGTGGCCCTCGAGTCAAAAAGTTTGCCCACCCCTGGTCTAGAGTGAAATATGCCGCGTGCAGTCAACCTCATCTATCTCTCCACCCTCCCTACCTTCCACACAATAGGAAGGTGCAAACAATAGGGTCTGAAGGAGAACTGCTTAGGATTTTCTAGCTTTTATGTAACAAGGAACAGGAGCTGGGAAATGGACTCCAGGCTTGCAGATCCCACTTTCCTTCTATTCGCTGCAGCACTATTGCCAGGCCAGCTCTGCCGAATGGAACACCTTTCAATGTTCTGTTGCCCAGATGCACCGGACGCTACTGAGGTGGGTGGAGTGCGGCTACTGTGGATGCGCTAAGACCCTTAGGTGTTGGCTTTCTCTACACCTTCCCTGGGAGCAGTTCAGACTTTTCTTTGCATAGAAATTCTAACCTCTTCATATGGCCACGTTATGGCTCTGAATTAGCTGGTGGGCGTTGCAGTCCTGGAGACAGAAACAACTTTCGTTTCACTGGACAAGTGGTTGGTAGACTCACTGTTCATCCCTCTCAACTGACTGAAAAGCTTTAAAAGGCAGTCTTTTAACCCTGAGTTTTATAACTTTGAAGTAGACTCAGATGACAGTTTATCACCACGTTCCTTGTATCTCCTGACTGTTCTTCCATCATAATGTCTCCTGTATGACATTGCTCTTAAAATATAGCTTTGGCAACGTGAAAGATGACTTCCCAGGTTCCCAAACTTCCCGATCTGTGACCAGTTATAATTAATCCTCTCACTTGTCATTCCAACCGGGATCCTGTGAAATAACCCAGGAGACAATGCAAAATGGCGAGCAGGAAATCACCTGCACATTATTTAGTAGAGGGGCTGTTGCCAGGGTCAACAGGGTCATTCAGCTCCCTAGTAACCATCCACCACCTCCCAGGGTGTTTCCCCTGGGAGGAAACTTACAGTGTTTACATTGGATGGATAAGAAAGATCACTAAACCTAAGGTTGCCAGGTTTAGCAAATAAAACTACAGGAACAACAAATAAGTCTCCATATAACTATGTCCCTAATTTTACATGTTATTCATTGTTTATGTGAAATTGAGATTTCACTGGATAACCTGTACTTTATGTGGCAACCCTACCCAAGCCATATTTTGATTGAAAAACCATTAGGAAAAAATGGCCGGGCGGTTGAGGGGCAACCCATCAACCAGGAGGTCACAGTTCGATTCCTGGTCAGGGTACATGCCTGGGTTGTGGTCCGATCCCCAGTAGCGGGCAGGCAGGAGGCAATCCATTGATGATTCTCTCTCATCATTGATGTTTCTATCCTTCTCTTCCTTCCTCTCTCTGAAATCAATAAAAACATATCTTTTAAGAAAAAAATATTCTATAAGAGTCTTTGATCGTTGTTGGAAAGTCCATAAAAAAATGTCGGGATCTTGGAGGGCCATCTGTATAGACACTGTGGGTGCGGCTTAAATCAAATTCTGTCTCACTCTTGAGGAGGCTTCCTTGAAAACTAGGTTTCCCTTTTCAGTGGAACAAGCATCTCTTTCCAATAGAAAATCCTGCCCGATGGTGCCTCTTGCACTTCCCTCCGAGTGTGTACCTGTGTGTGTGGAGTGTGTCATACTGGCTGTCAGTGTGGGGCCTATTGGGAAATCCAGGTGGGGGAGTTACCATTCACAGGCTGGGGGCATCTGGGGGAGGTACCATTCCCAGGCTGGGGGCATCTGGGGGAGGTACCATTCCCAGGCTGGGGGCATCTGACTGGACTGGCTCCCTGCCCCTCCCACCGTGTGTACCCTCATGGAAAGCATCAGGCTCCCACTTTCTGTGCAGCATGGCCTGCTGCCCCAACCCTGCTGACCTTCGGGTGCCATTTCTAATTTCTATTTCGCTGAGTTATTGGTGCCAAGTGCTGTCTGTTTTGATAAAGTGCAAGCTTTTTCTTGCTGCCACTGAAGAGAACTCCTGACCTCCTTCCCATGTCTGTGATGAGGCCGGGAGGGCGGGGGGGGCTCTCCGTTGCCCTCTAAGAACAGCAGGCGGCGGAACTGGAGCGCGGCCCCCTAGCAGGTGGCCACCGGCTTCGAGGCCCTCGTTAGCAGGACTGCGTGTGGGTGACACTTTCTTTCAAGCTCTGTTCCTTAGGCATCAGGACTCCCTTGGTTAGTTAGCACATCACATTAATTATTCAGTGCCTCACTTTTTTCCAACAGTAATTAATGAGATAAGTTACACAATGGCAACGGTGTAAATATTATAATAGAAAAGCAATTACTAAAGTGGCAATTTTAATTCAAAATTATTTTAATTACATGGGACTCCCACTTATTTGAAATCTTGTCTCCACAGAGCCTCCTTTGAGCTTCCCCCTGGTTACCTGGAGATGGTCCGAGAGCTTTGCCTCCACCTTTACGCTAGAGTCACTCAGGGTGTGTACGCAGAGGTCGCTGGCTCAGTTACAGGCAGGAGCTGCCCCCCCCCCCCCCGCCGCCAAAGGCGAGGCTCTCAGGAGCTGGGAGCCTGTGGTGGTCGTTCTGATTAGAGAAGGATGAGGTCGGAGAACCCTGCAGCTCCGGCAGGACCAACAGCCTGGGCCAGCGGCCCGGGCCGTCTCAGGAGCCCGTGCAGACTGTCTGTACTCGGTTTAACGCTCCGCAGGCGCCCTGGTAATGTGTGTTTAAGAATGAATGTCGTGGTGGTTTCCCTCTCCAGGTTCAGCTCATTCTCAGCTTGTGTCTGGGAGTGTCGCTTTCCCTCACAAGCTGGCGTCTCCCCGAGCGTTGTCCTGGGCGCCCAGCTTCTGCAGAGCGAGCTGGGGGAGACCTCACCATCGGCCTGGGCTGCCTCTACCTGCAGGGCCCGCACCAGAGCGGGGCCGGGCAATGCTCCCCCACTCAGAATAGTTGCCCCGTTTTAAATCACGTGCATTTGCTTGGAGAACTTCCTCTTCGCATGACGCACAGAATCAGTCAGTCCCACTCTATCTGTCCGCTCTTTACATCATCACCCCCGGCTCCGAAGGATCGCAGTTCCACCGCCTGGTCGGAGGCGGTTCTGACTTCACCCTCAGCGCCCGCCCCCCGGATCTCTGGCTCCTGGCCGCCTGCTTCTGCCATGATTCCCCCACTGGGCCTGGGCCTGCCCCTCCTCTGTTCTCCCAGCTAAACCCTGAAGCTGAGGCCCTGTTCAGCTGCCACTTCCTCCCGGGTCCTCCTGAAAGCTCGGGCCCTCGGTATTCCCGGTCTCTCAGCTCTTAGAACTAAGACTCGTGCCCCAGAACTTACCACTTGCCAGGCACTGTCTCCTTTGAACAGTTCTAGGCCCTCCGACATCCAGGACAGGGATGAACCCTGCTTCCTGCGCCACCACAGTGCCAAGCAGGGAGTGAGTGCAAAGTCACAGTGCAGGTGCCTAAGGCAGAAAAGCCCCCACCGACCTCAGCCAGAAATGGACAGTGCTCTGGAAGCGATTGGCTGCAGGCAGATCACTTTGCCCACAGCCAGAGAAGAAACCTCCAGCCCCAACGAATTTGGCGTCGGCTCCACTGTAATACAGGACACCTTCCTTTTGGGGGGTGGCAAGCGCAGAGAAAATGCCACAAAGGCCTCAGCCTGCTGCAGAGTCCAAGGCAGTGGGGTGCTGCCTGCCCCCCCACTACCCCCAAGGCTGCACCCCACCCTCTGCTGTATGCGCATCTTTGCACCTCCCCTCCTCATTGCCAAGTCGCACCTCAGGTACTTTGTGTCTCAGCTGGAGAAGGTGAAGAAACCTTCAGGGAAATCATCTACTGTGGGCAGGTATTAAAAAAAAACACACAACCCTTCGGGCGAAGAACTTCGGCATCTGGCTGCGCTGAGACCCACAAGGTGCACCGTCACCCAGGGCTACTGAGGCATGGGGCCCGCACCGTGCCCGGGCCCGTGCCCACGCAGTCCCGGTCATGAAGCAGGAGATCATGGCCAGCAAGTGCCACCACCACAGCCAAGCAGTTCCAGACTCCAAGGTCAAGTTCCCGCTGTCCCACCGGGGCCTTGTCGCCCGCACACACCAGGCTGTACTGCCAAGAGGCCCAACACCTTCTCCGAGCTGCTTTGCCCCCTGCCCGCTGGCCTGCCCACGTCAGCTCCTCGGGAAAACCGGGTGCTCGGGAGAAAACACACACAGGACAGCATGTTAGTCAACGAACTACCATCCACGCCTCCGGCTCCAACATTCTCCCGGTTCTTCTTGACCTGCCCACCACTCACCATGCTGAATGGGGGCGAGGAATAGGATTAACGGAAATTCACATAGCCTCGGGTTAGAAATTCTGATATTAGGCATTTCTAGGGAAAAGTAACTAAAAGTAGGTCACTCCTCAGAGAGCACAGGTTAGCTTTAGGAGCCCAAGACTAGGCCCCGGCCTCTCCCCTCCACTAGCCAGGTTTTTCTTTTTCATTAACTATAGATTCAGCAAAGAATGTTAGAAGTGAGAGGGACCTTAGGCGTTATCCACTAGAAGCCCAGTTCTTGATAGATGAGAGGTGGAGACCCATAGGGACGGTGTCTGCACTGCTCTCTTCTTAAATCTTAGCTGGTGACCTATCAAGCCAGCCTTGCTGGTCCTGTAGCCGGTAGCTGGCTGGCTGGGCTCCTTGCATTTTCCCAGGATCATGATGGAGCAAGCTTTCCGCAAGAGGAAGACACCAGTGCTTGCCTGTCCGACAGCCACCCCCTCTCCGTACAAAGAGAGGCTGTTCTGTGCACCCCACCTTCAGTGGCAGGTTCTTCAGGGAGGTGGGTAGGTGTCCAGTCCTAAGGGGTGAGCGCTGAATTCCCAAGCCCGTCTCAGTGGCCTTCTGAGCCTTGCTGTGGGACCGGGTTAGTCATGGAGAGGTGATGGAATCCAAGCCAGGAAGGCACCAGGGGTGGTCTCCGTAACAAGGGAAGCCCTAGAGGAATATCCCTTCTTCTGGACAGCGTCACCTGTGGGATGAGCGTGGCAGCCCTCTTGGGGCTGTGAGGAGAGTGAGCCTGGAGCCGAGCCCGGGTGGCAGTGAGAAAGGAGGGCGGGGACTGATGAGGCCACCGGAGCCTCTGATTGTCAGCCAGTCCTGGAAAGGCCCTCCTCGGGGCTCCTGATCAGGAGGTGCGCACGTCCTCGCTGCGGTTTTGCTTATTTCAGTTGTAGTGCCTGCTCTGTTGGAGCAGTCCATCAGCTGTGCTCTAGTACAGGGCCTTTGAGGGAGCCGTGGGAACAGCCCTTCCCGCAAACACCTCGAGAAGTTTTTACACGTCTGCCCTGAGAGTTCCTGTCCCGGGAACAAACCAGCTGGTTACAACAGCCAACAAGTCACAGCTGGAGCCGATGCCGCCACAAGTCTGCCCCTCAGATGCCGTAATTTGGTTTCCACAAAAACCCCTTGAGCTCATCATCCTAAAGTCTTGTATTCCTTGGTGAGATGCAGATTGAACACCACAGGCAGCTGGCATTCAGAGGCTTTACTTTATTTGCTTTAAACATGGGAGAGAAATGGAACTGGTCTATTCAGACAGAGATTGGGCTAAGAGGAGAGTTTCAGGAGCCAACATGATGGTGGCCGACGGCGATCCATGCTGCCTCTCTCTGGGCCCCTCACCTTCCCTGGGGGGGTCCTTGGACCTGCTCAGTGTCATAGCTGTCTGGGGCCCTGCACTAAAGCTGGGCGTATGGAAATGAAAGGGGTTTCTGTGAAGTAGTGTTGGGAAGCTCACGTGCAGTGTGGTCTAAAGCCTACATACCGTTCTGCCTCGTGGCAAAATGATCTAAAAGTGCCTGACTGAGGCCAGAAAGGCTGGTCATGGGCCCGACTTGCTGGGGAAGTTCGACTCCTCAGAGAGCACAGGTTAGCATCAGGAGCCCAAGACTTGGCTCCAGCCTCTCGTCTCCACTCACCAGCTGTGCAACCTTGAGCTTTTTTGTTTTGCCTTCTGTAAAGTGGACATAATGATAGCTGGCTTTCCTATTTCATAGATTTATTGCGAAGCTCAGAGAAGGGATTTCAAAAGAAAATGCTTTCAAAAACGTAAAGAATATATAAATTCAAGCATATATACTATTAAAAGTAGTCAAGTAAGGACAAGTGACACAAGGCAAAATAGATTAGGGGCACATCAAAATTAAAAACAGTTTTGCTGCAGACGATACCATCAAGAAAGTGAAAAGACAATGCACAGACAGGGAGAGAACATTTGAAAATTATATATCTGGTAAGGGACTTCTATCCAGAATTTATAAAGAACTACTACAATTTAATACTAAAAAAACTTTAAAGGGCAAAGGATGTGACTAGACATTCTCCAAAGAAGATATACAAATGGCCAATGAGCACATGAAGAGAGATGTTCGACATTGTTAGGCATCAGGGAAATGCCCGCCAGACCTGCGATGAGCTCCCACTTCACACCGGTTTCTATGGGTGAAGAGAAAGAGAGACAATGACAAGTGTTGACAAGCATGTGGAGAAACTGGCAGTTCCTCCAGTGATTAAACATAGTGTTACGACAGGACCCTCAAGTCCACTCCCAGGTATATACTCAAGAGAAGTGAAAATGTATGTCCACACAAGAACTTTTACACAAATGCTCATAGTTTTATTCATAATAACAGAAAGTGGAAACAATGCAGTGTTCATTAACTGATGAATGGATAAGCAAAAGGTGTTTTATCTATACAGTGGAATATCGCTCAGCGACTAGATTGTGCTGATATATGGTACAACATGGACACTACTTGAAAACATTATGCCAAATGAAAGAAGCCACACACAAAAGACACCTACTATATGTTTTCGTTTATATAACACTAGAGGCCCGATGCACGAAATTCATGCACGGGGTGGCGGGGGGCGGAGGGGGGGGGCTGGTCCCTCAGCCCAGCCTGCACTCTCTCCAATCTGGGACCCGTTGGGAGATGTCCGACTGCCAGTTTAGGCCCAATCCTACAGGCAGTCGGACATCCCTCTCACAATCCAGGACTGCTCGCTCATAACCTCTCACCTGCCTGCCTGCCTGATTTCTTCTAACCGCTTCCGCTTGCCAACCTGATCTCCCCTAACCACTCCCCTGCCAGCCTGATTGCCCCCAACTGCCCTCCCCTGCTGGCCTGTGTGAGAACATTCTTCACCCATCCCCAACTGCCCTCCCCTGCAGGCCTGTTCACCCCCAACTGCCTGCCCCTGCCAGCCATCTTGTGGTGGCCATCTTATGGTGACATCGTGTGAGGGCATTGCTCCACCTAGGCTTTTATTATATACTAGTGACCCATCGTGCAAAATCATGTGAGACCCAGGACTTCTCCCCCCCACCCCCGCGCCATGGGACCGCCCCAAGTCCTGGAGTCCTACCCCGCGTGGCCAGTGCATCGCAGGTTGGCCCCAAGTCCTGGAGTGCCACCCCAATGCCCCGCCTCCGGGCCATGTGCAGCGGCCACTGGGCCCCACCCCTGCAGGGCCACAGAAACCCCAGCAGAAGTCGAGTGAAGTGGCCACCGGGACCCCGTGGGGCCGCAGGAACCCTGGCAGAAGCCACGCGGAGTGGCCGCTGGCCCTGCCCCTGCTGTGCGCACCGCCATCTTGTGACAGTGTTATGGTATGAGGGTCAATTTGCATATTGCCTCTTTGTTGTATAGGATAAAATGTCTGTATAGGCAAATTTATAGCAATAGAAAGATTAGTGGTTACTTAGGACTGGAACAAGTGGAACGTGGGTAGGGGAGATGATGAATGACTACTAACAGGTGTAGGGTTTCTTTAAAGAGGGACCAAAATATTTTAAAATTAGAGTGTATGATGGTTGCACAGCCCTGTGAATATACTCAAACACATTGAATTACACTCTTCAAACAGGTGGAATGTGTGGTGTGTAAATTACATCGCAGGGAAGCTGATATTTTTTTAAAGCAGTGAGGAGCTCCCATAAAGTATTATTGCTGCATGGATTACAGCATTCCCATGAGAGCCGGAGGGAGGGGGGGGGCGGGGGTACACTGTGTGAAGCCTCCTTGAACTGGAAATATAGGTAAGTAAATTAAGAACCAGATACGCGAGGACACAGTGTCAAGATCTCTAATTGGCTGTTCCTTTAAGATACTCAAAAGGTACAAGAGATGCTCTTTATAGCCAAACCTCTTTCTCCCAGGACTGTCACACTGAACCATGGAACTCAGCAGGGGACAGTAGGTCTTGCATGTCCCCACATGATTTCATCTCTAGCAGCTGTCCCTGGGCACCCTGCCCCTGAGGATGGTGAGAAAGGAGCTCAGGCCAGCATTAAATTATGATAGGCCAGAATCTCTCAGCCTCCTGTGGTAGACCAGGTGGCTGAAAATCAATCGAGTTGGGAGGCTCCCTGCTCAACTCCAGAGGCACAGAGTTGGGGCAAAACATGCTGAGGCAGTTAGAAGAGCTGCATCTGTCTTATGAGCAGGTCAAACGAAACACTGCTGAGGTCGTTCATCTGAGTGGCCGGCCGACTCTCAGCAGCTGGAGCATGAACACCCACACCGGCAGCACCGTCCCCACAGCCAGCCAGCTCAGCCTCACAGAGGCCAGCGGCCTTGCGTCTCACCGCCCCATGTCCCCACACTTCCACCAGGTGGCCTTCGCCTCACCCAGGGGTCAGCTTTCCGCCCAGGGAAGTGGTTGCGCTGGTGGGTCCTGCAGCTTCTGGCAGCTGGGCCCAGGCCCTCCAGAGCTGCTGCCACATTGCAGCTCCCATCCCAATTGTCAAGAGAAGGACGTTGAATTCCCTGCTTTAAGGTTCTCTGGCCAAGCAGGACTTTGTAACTGTGTCACTGGTGGTACCACCCACGTGACTGTAAGGAAAGTATGTTTGTGTCACCAAAGGCAGCTGCTTCTTGGCAAACGGTGCCCAGGCACAGCATGGAAAGGCACCTGCCTTGGTCTCACCTGGCTGTGTGGTGCAGAGGTGGCCCAGCCAGGCTGAGGCAGGGCTTTCAGAGAGCATTCCACATGGGCTCAAGCCCAGCAGCCTCCAGGGCGCTCACGCAGCATGACTCCCGCTTAAGCCCTGTCCGTCACACTAACCAGATGTGCAGATGTCCTCTGCTTCCGGAGATGTTTACATTCCCCCGCAAGAACACTGCCATCTGCAGAAGAGACCAGAGGGCTCCACCCTGTTCAGAGCCTTCAGTACAGAGAAGATGTTCTCTGATGGGCCCTTGTTTAGAAATACGTAAAGAAAACATTATTTTAGAAACAGACAAAAACTATCAGCAGGCCCAGAAGTATTTGGGAACCAATGTATATTTGTATGTTATTGTTTTTTCCCCTTTATTTATGAAATGCTTTCCTCCTTGGTTGAGTCACATGTGGTTCTTCATTCAACTACAGTAACACTTTGCTCCAAATGGGACCCAGAGCCTAAGCCATAGCTTTTCTTGTCTTAGTCCATTCAGAAGAGAACATTCTTCACTCCGTCCTAAAAAGGAAACCTGCTAAATCCAAAGAATTAATATTCCTTATCAGGTGTCATTAGTCAGGGTGTGAATGCTGTAGACTCCGCATTCTTGAGCTCAAGAATGTTGTGGTGCTGTTCCAGCAGGCGCCCCAAGGCATGGCACCAGTCTAAGCCAGGGTGGCAGAGCATCAGGCAGCTGGTTAAGAATTCTTGGCTATTGTCATCTATGACACGTGATTTCATAAAGGATGGAAACCCGGGAAATGACAAGAGCACCATGAGGTGACATCTGTGCTCTCTGGTGTGTGAAATTGGTGGTCAAGCCTTGTGTCTGAAAGCTTCTCATGGAACTGGAATTTGGGCATTAGTTCCTCATTCCCTCTACGACTATAGAAATGGCCCAATTGGCTCCTCGGGAGGCTCTCTGGACTCTTCTGTTTGTAACAGAAAGAATTCCGTATGCTCCAATGGCATCTACTGTAAGACATAGTTTATGTCTAAGTTTATAGATCTTCCATGTTACTGAATTTCTCTCCTGCTAAATGTGGCAGGTTCTGCTGCCTTTTATCGT
Source organism: Myotis brandtii (assembly GCF_000412655.1). Lineage (NCBI taxonomy): Eukaryota > Metazoa > Chordata > Mammalia > Chiroptera > Vespertilionidae > Myotis > Myotis brandtii. The sequence goes on along the minus strand of NW_005354047.1, from coordinate 399,262 downwards.
TCCCTAAGGCCACCGGGAGGTTTGGGAGACCTTTGGAGTAGGGACGGTGCTGTGTAAGTCTTCCTTATGGCCTTGACCCCTTCCCCAGGCCATGTCCTATTCCCAGCTCCTCCTCATTCACAGTAACAGAGCTCTGCGGCCTGCCCCTTCCTTCTCACCTTTACCAGGTTGTCTTACCTGAGCCGTAGGAGTTCCCCTTCAGGCTGCAGCCACCATCCCATGGGAAGTCTACCATCTGCTAGGCTACATCCCTCATGTTTCTTTTTTGGACCTAAGTACTGATCTTTCTTAAATGTCCTCTTGTATTGAACAGCAGTCTTCTAAATAACTATTTGATCAAAGGAGAAGTTAAAACTATTACAACAATCTATTTAGAAAGTAAAGAAAATAAAAACACAGCATAATGAGAATGATCGCCTGCAATTATAGGTGTACTCAACGGCAAAACGATGGTCCAGATGCTTCCATTATTAAAGAATAAAAAAGCTGAAATAAGCCTTCAACTCAAGAAGTTAGTAAAAGTACTGTAAAATAAACATGGAAAATGTAGAAGACAGCACAGCCAGAAAATGCAGGAATTATAATATATATTAAGAGCTGTTTCTTTGAGAATAAAATAGAAAAACTTTTGACAGATATAATAAAGAAAAAGGGAAGAGAAAGCAAAGTTTAGAGCAGGGGTCCTCAAACTTTTTAAACAGGGGACCAGTTCACTGTCCCTCAGACCGTTGGAGGGCCGGACTATAGTTTAAAAAAAAACTATGAACAAATTCCTATGCACACTGCACATATCTTATTTTGAAGTAAAAAAAACAAAACGGGAACAAATACAATATTTGTATTTGCATGTGGCCCGCGGGCCGTAGTTTGAGGACCCCTGGTTTAGAGCAAGTGATAGACTAGATACATTTTATATTTATTGAGAATATTATATAAATTTTGTGAAATAAATAGATTTGAAAATATAAACAGATTTGTTTGGAACATATATAAATTGACAAAAGAAAGAATGGATACTAACTAAGGAATAAATTGTAAAAGATACCAAAGTATTGTCATTCTAAAAGGCTCTAGGGCTAGATGGTTTTACTGATTGTAAGTTCTGAATTTTCAAGGAACAGATACTTCTCATTGTATTTAAACTTTTCTAGAACATTGTGAACAGGTAAAACATTCTCCAATTTATTTTTAAAGCTAAAACCACCATGATGTAAAACCTGCCAAAAATTGCCCCCAAAATACAAAATAGAGAAACATAAATATATGTCAAGTTCACCAGTAAATACAGATCCTCCCAAAATTCTAAATAAACACCAGCAAGCTAATTTCAGTACTATATTGGCGGAATCAACTTTCACAGTCAAATATACTTGGAAGAGATAGTGTATGTTCTATTGGAGAAAAAGTGAAAAAATTGGAAAATATAGGCAAGTTCAAAACTATTTAATCCTCATAATTCTACCACCCAAAAATAGCCACAGTTAACCTTTAAGTATATATCCTTCTAGTGGTTTGTTCCTCTATTTGCATATTTTGTAATTACGATTATGCTTCTTTGTAGCCAACAACTATCAGGGAAATACCACACACACATATCCTGTAAGTTCCTTCTCCGCTTGTGTTCTCTAAATTGTGTTTGACAGTCAAAGGTCCTCAACTTAGGTGGCAAAGGCGGCCCACAGAACGGGTGCCCCATGCACCTGCACAGATCCCCATGTGCCCCTTGAGGGTGTCACACCTCAGTCCTTTCATGCTTGGGCCTCACATAACTAGTCAAGAAGATTTAGAGGATCTGTGTGCTTAATAATCCCATGTAAGAGCCAGATTACAGATACCAAGGACCCTTTGATTCTTAAATAAAATCCAGTCAGCAAAACCCTATCCTCCCCAGGGAAAAAGCAGAGTCAACACCTAGGTGTTCCGGGTCTGCATACTGAAAAGCCCATTTCCTCAGCAGTGCACTGTGAGGACTTTCATGATAGGAAGTATCCTGTGACTATGTTTATAGTGACTACATACTACTGAAAAGTATTCCCTCGTAAAGGTATGTCATTACTTCTTTAACTAATCCCCTGTCGTTGGGCATTTGGGTTGTTTACAAATCCTTTCCTATTGCAAATAATATGAGCATAAATCCTTGTAAATAAGTGTTTTAAACATCCCTAATTATTTTCATACTAGAGGCCCAGTGCATAAATTCATGCACGGTGGGGTCCCTCAGCCTGGCTGGCAATCGAGGCCTATCAGGGGGGCTTGGCCAGCCAGAGGGAGGGACCCCGGGAGGTTGGCCGGCTGCCCCCCCCATCGGGGCCTGTGGGGGGGTAGGGAGGAGGTGCCGTGGGAGGTTGGCTATAGGAGCACACTGACCACCAGGGGCAGCTCCTGCATTGAGCATCTCTCCCCTGATGGTCAGTGTGCATCATAGCGACCGGTCGACCAGTCGTTCCGGTCATTCAGTCATAAGAGTCACTTAGGCTTTTATATATAGAGATGGTAAATGTCTGGGAGTAAAATCTCAGCTTTGTCCCTTATTTGTCTCTCATTGTCCTCACCCATAAAGTAACAGAATAATACTTACCCTGTGAGAGGGCAGCAAAGGCATAAAGTAATAAAATGATCCTGAGGGGGTGGGGGTTGGAGGGAGGTATTGTCCATTGTCCTGAGTCACTATTTTGTGTTGGAATATGACTGTTTCCTTCCCTATGGGTACTGGATGCTCTATTCTGACTTATTTATAGAACTTTTCTTGTATTTTTCTAGATTGATGAAAAATGTGCAGTTTTTGCATTGTCAACAAGTAGTGCTTTAACTTTCTTTGTAGCTCTCATAGCCGATTTCATCTACTTTTTATGATTCTGTAGTGTGTGTGATGGTCACACTTTTTCCCTTAGAGAAGCCCAGAGCAGCTGACTGCTGCAGTGTCTGTGTGTGGCCGAGTGTCTGTCAGCTCCCTCCTCCCAAGCACACGCAGCACACACAGCACACACACGTGCTGTCGCTCTGATGTACCTGGCACAGTGGATTCTTAACAAATGTCACCCCGATACCACCCCTGACCCCCATGCCATTTCCTCTGAACGTAACTTTTACAGTACTCACCTTTTCATCCTTAACATTTTTATAGGCTCGTTTCATGAGCCATTTTTCTCACAAGGCTACCTATATGCATTGTTAGTGGCATGTTCTTTCTGGCTTTGAACACATACTTATAAAATCTGAGCTTCATCTCCACAAGGAGTGGTTCTTACGTAAGTGAATGAATGCCTACATTGACTCTACGCTAAAATGGGTAAGCACTGTAGCAGAGACCTGCATGGCTGTTTCATTGATCAGCCTTTGAGACAATTAACCAGACCGGGAGTTTGGAAGTATTGAGAGAAAAGGTTCCTCCCACTGATAAATGTGAGGATACTGGTGTGCTTTTCCCTGTCCCTCCTGCTAAGTATAGGAAGATTTCTAGACGTCACATTTAAAACAAACATAAGACAAAGGTTAAGAACAGGCAGATCAGCTCGGACCTCAGGGTCCTCAGGAAAGACACGGCGGCGAGCTCCCTGGGTGTCCTTTTGTCTCAGATGGCTCAGAGGGAATGCTGGAGAAGCCAGCAACTTGGAAATGCCAATAGGCACAGATTTTTTTAAATACCCAGGAAAGCCAGTTCTGTCTAGTCAAAGGACCAGGAAATGGGTATCCTAGCAAGAAGGAAGCATTTAGACAGCAATTGCTCTATTCCAGCCAAACACCCTGGAAAGAAAAAGAAGTGACCCCACTCTGCTCCTCCTCAGCAAAGGCCAAGTGGGAAGCCTGACTTCCTTCCACTGAAATTTTAAATTTCAATGAGTGAGCTCAACAGTAGGATGAAGAGAACAGGGGAAAGGTTCTGTGAACCTGAAGATAGAACAAGAGAAATCACCAACATGAACAATAGAGAAAAAGTAAAGAGAAAAAGAGAGGAAAAGAGAAAGGACAGAGCCTCTTCTATAGACCTATATGTCTGTAACAAAAGATCTGCTTGTGTCATCAGAGAACCAGAATGGGAGGAGAAAAAGTGTGAGGCTGAAAAATTATTCAAAAAGCATTTAAAGTAATAATGTAAGTTTCCAAGTTTTGCAGAAGATATAGAAACCTACACATCTGTTTGGGAAAACTGAGCAAACCCCTAACAGCGCAAACCCCATGCCAAGATATATCTGAAACTAAAATACAAACTTCTGAAAATAAAAGACAAAAAAAAATATCTTGAAAGCAGGAATAAACACCACCTTACCTGTAGCAGTAAACAATGAAAACGATTCGAATAGCACTGCTTCAGAAACCATACAAGCCAGAAGGAAGTAGCTAAGTAATTTTTCAAGTGTTGAAAGAAAATAATTTTCAATCTAAAATCCTATATCCATTGAAAATTTCCTTCAGGAATGAAGGACAAATGCAGACATTCTGAGATTTAAAAAAAAAAAAAAAAAAAAGACCTAAAAGCATTTGTCACCAGAAGACCTACCCAAAAAGAATGGCTAAAGAAAGTTCTTGAAACAGAAAGAACATGTTAAAAGAAGGAACTTTGATAAAACAAAATGATATCAAGAAGGAAAGAAGAAAAACAGAAAGAGTAAAAATAGGGTAAATATAATAAATTTCCCTTCCCTTCTTGTGTTTTCTAATTGTGTTTGATAGTCAAAAGATAATTTGAAAAATGGTTTGATGTGGTTCTCTATGTAGATAGAAAAAATACTCAAGACTGTTAAGGAGGCAAGGTTTCTACCCTTCACCTAAACTGGTCAATGATAATACCAGTAGATTGGGATAAGTTATATATATTGTAGCATCTAGAAAAATGATTTAAGACTCTGTACAAAGAGACAAATTTAAAAAACACTGTAAATAAATCAAAATGTAATTCTACTTTTATTTACTTATAATTCTATCTCAGTGGTTGCCAGAGGCTGGAGAAGGGGGGCAGGAATGGGTTAACTTCTGTTTTTACTTTTCAGTAAATTGAATTTAAATATACAGATAATTCTAAAACAAATTTTAAGGGACAGGAAGGCAGAAAAAAAGAAAATAGAGGGATTAAACAGAAAACAAAAGTAAAATTGCAAATTTAAGCTCTAACCATATCAATAATTATATTAAATGTTAAAGGCCTAAATTCACCAATTAAAAGAGAGGATAAATAAATATAACTCAATTTAAATATAACAATACAAGTAGGTTGAAAGTAAAAGGATAGAAAATATATACCATTAAAACATTAATCAAAAGAAAGGCAAAAATGGCTATATTACTATCAGATAAAGTAGACTTCAGAGCACATAAAAGTACCAGGGATATAGTGGGACATTACATATGGGTAAGAGTCAAGTCAGCAAAAAGATATAGTATTCTTAAATTTGTAACTACCAAACAATAGAGCCCAAAACTAATAAAATAGTTTCTCAATTTCTTTAAAACCTACACATACAATTATCATGCAATGCAACAATTACACTCCTTGGCATTTGTCCCAGAGAAATGAACAGATACACTCACACAAAAACCTATACACCGATAGCAGACTCATTTGTAATAGCCAAAAACTGGAAACAGCCAAAATGTTCCTGATTGAATGGTTAAACATCCATACCATGGAATCAATAAAACATAGCAAACTATTGATATACTCAATACCTGGAAGGGATTTCAGCATTATGCTGACAAAAAAAAAAAAAAAGCCCATCTCAAAAGGATATATATTATGATATTTAATTATATCTCAATAAATCTCATTTAAAAATAATGCACACTATCTGATACCTTTTATTTAACATCCTTAAAATGAAAAACAAATTTAGAGATGGAAAACAGATGAGTCGTTGCTAGGGGTGAGGGGTGGGTGGGGCTGAGAGGTGGGTGTGACTCTGGAGGAGTAGCTTGAGGAGCTCCTGTATGATGGGACAGTTCTGTGTTTTAATTGTGGGGGCAGCTACGTGAGTCTACATGTGATGCAATGTCATAGGACTATACGCACATTGTTCCATTGTCAGTTTTCTGGTGTTGACATTGTTCTGTAATCATATGAGATGAGGCCATGAGAGACACTGAGTGAGGGGCACATGAGACATCCCTACTATTTTTGCAACTTCTGGTGAATCAGTAATTATTTCAAAATCTTAAAAACTTCGAAGTAAGTGGACTGAGAGAGCCATTGTATCTGTTTGGCCTCTTGTTGGCCCTACTTACCTAAATCCTAAGAGAGTAAAACTCCTAGTCGTGGTCTTTTTTGTTCATTCTTTGACGTGGAACCGTCTGAGGCCTTCAGAATGTGTGATAACAGGACATGGGCCAGGGTCTCCGACTGGCGCTCACAGGCCTCCACTGGCCACACATGCGTTTCATTGCTGACATACAATGGAACTTTTCATTGTCAGAACTTTTCAAATTAGGTGCTCGCATTTTAAAATCAGAAGATTTGAAATAAACCTTGGGATTTGGGGCTTCCTCTGGAAAATCAAAGGATTTGGTAACACCGGGCTCCCATTTCCACCTGGCAGAGCGAGGCTGGCCTGGGGAGCTGTCTGGGCTCCAGGTCGACACCTTGCCCAGGAGGGAGCCACGGGTCTGCTGTCATTTAGCATCACAGGTTACACATTTGTTTTCCTTACACCTGGACACTTAGTCACTTATGCTACTCACCTTGCCTCTGTAGGTTTTCTATTTGTAACCGATAATATAGATGGTAGCTTTCTAAAGATACCAGTTTTGTGAAATACTATACAGCCCCAGAGCAACAGAAAAAATACATATATACCAACATCTCCTGGGCTACTTCTAGTATAACAAAATACATTGTATCAGGAATCAGTTTTACACTCTGTGTCAGGAATCGTTATTTTATTAAGTCAATCAACATTAGTTGAGAATCTATTTGTGTCAGACCCTCTGCCAGCGTTGGGGATACAAGGATATTGGCAGAGAAATGCACGGTGTGCTGCTGGGCTCAAGCGAGGGAACAGCCGCCATGCCTGGGGATTGGGAAACCTGTGTAGAACAGGGGGCCTTGCAGCTCGGCCCTGAGAGGGCGTGCAGGGCAAGCAGAGGGGAGAAGGGGCTTCCTTCCGGCGGAGACGGCACGGCAAAGGCTCGCAGCCAGAAACCGACACACACTGTCAAAGTGATAGCAGTGATCACGGCTGGGGTTTCGGATGGACCCGTGATTGAGGCCAGACCACGAAGAGCTTCAAAAGCCATGTGTTAGCAGAACTGTTCCTGGTGATAATGCAGAACAAACAAAAATACATCAGTCCACGGTCCTGTCAGTGTTGTCTTTTGGAAGATAACTCCAGCAATGCCAACCCCCTTGCGCCAGCTTTCGCCATTTTCACGTCTCATCATTGGTTATAGTTTTAGATCAAATAATAGCAATACTAGTAAAGGTGTGCTTTCTATACAGGATCCTGTTGCCAGGGGACTGATTACAGTTTGGAAATCACGCATTTGTTGAGTTCGCACTGAGTGCTGAGTGAAAAGGGGCACCGCCCTTCTGTGTCGTATCATTCGGCCAGGGCCCTGGGCGCCCACACAGTGCCAGCCGGCAGGGAGCCTGCCCCCGGCGCTTGTTGGTTGAAAGCGTGTGGACGCCTGTGGGTACTTATCCAGGCCCCACACTACCCTTGGCAGGCAGGACACCCTGGACTGCGAGAACGGGATTTGTCGCTTGGGTTCCAGATCTTTTCTGTTACTGTCTGTGTTCAGACTTGGCCCAGGCCGGCTTCTGCAGGGATGTGTCACTGCAGCCAAAGGAAGGGGCACAGCAAGCCGGTCATTAGAATAAAGCCAGGACTCTCCAGGGGGCCTTGGGTCCTGACCACGAACAAAACCAGCAGGACGTTCCACGAAATTAAATGCAAAAATTAAATAACCACCCGAGAGAGAACTGGGCTAAATCATAGCATATGAAATTTAGAGTACATTTAAAGAAATAGTCACTGAAAGAAAAAAGTGTTAAAATTGGGAGACCACGGAGGTGCTGAAATCCCCTTAAATATTCTTTTATTGGAAAAGAGAAATTGTAACCTTTTTGAAAGGTTAAATGCTTTTTAAAAAAACTCATTAAACCAATGATGGATTTTTTTCTATTGATTTTTTTACTCAGTGATCACATGTGAACGCCTGCTGTGTCCCAGGTACGGTGCCAAGCTGGGCAACAGAGATTTATTCCATGATCTCATCAATGTTTTCATGTCTGCAGACTCAGCCGCACCATGTTCCTGGTATGGCAGAGGGCCCAAGAGCACTCATAAAAACTGTCCAAGACCATGTCATCATGTCAACTATTCTATGCTATTGTTTCAGGAAAAAGTTAAGTTTTTAAATTAATTTTTTAGTATCTCCAGTACAAAAGCATGAGACCTATTGTCACACGAAAACGTTAACTATATGCAGCCCCGTCTTCCTTCGGGAAGTCTTTCCAATATGTCTTCTCCCATCTTCTTGATTCCGTGTCTCCAAAGAGCCCTTTAATCAGTCCTCGTCTGCAGTGGAGACCGCATCCCCGCTCCTGGTCTTTACTGCCACCTCCCTGCGCAGTGGCTCCGTGTGCTGAGGCCGGAGCGGGGCCACTGCGGTCAGCCCGGCCAGCTGTCCCCAGGTGGATGCGGGCAGTTCCTTGGTCCCAGATCGGGGCACAGAGCTCTCCAGGCTCCCACCCTTAACATGATTCTTCCTGGCAACACACACTCTGCTCAGACCCTGAACCACAAATATATCCTATCCTGACCCGCAGCAGTGTGAGCCTCAGCCCGTGGAGCAAAGCATGAAGAGAAACCTAAAATTCTTGGCTCTCCCCACTGTTTTAAAAACAAACAATCGTTATGCCAGTAAGACGGTCCTTGTCAGGGAGTTCCCAATCTGAGGAAGGAAAACGTGACGCGTAAGGCTGACAGTCGTTCTGAGGGACCAGAGGCTCTGTCTCCTTGGGCTGCAGTCTCATCCTGCAGGGCAGCCTCGCAGAGGAGGCGGCATGGGCCGCTCAGTGGACATCTCCCAGAAATGAAGGAGTCGCGTTGTGGTGCAAGCCCCCGGGACTCCACACACCAGCCCGCATCACATGCTCTTTGTTGTTGGAACTGGAGCAGGTAGGACGTACTCGTCCGGGACCCAAGCCTTTGGCCGTCACATAAAACCACCCACGTGCTCCTCATTCATCTCGGTTTCCCAGGCTGCAGAAAAGGGCATCCAGAGTGGGGCGGGCACTATCTCTTCCCTCCGCCATGTGTGGCTTCGCTTTGGGGCTTTTTGGATTTGGTTTGGCTTTATTAGTGGGGGGCAGGGGGCGGTTTGTGTTTTGGAGTTTCCCCACCCCGGTGTTTTGGGTGCCCCCTAACAAACGATTAACGTGGATCTCAGGTGTTCGTGTTGGGTCAGAGACTGATAATCTCCTTTGTTTGTAATGACTTTATTGATAGTAGCCATCTCAGCTCCACCAGCAGGAAAGATGGGTTTTCGTTCATAGGGAAGAAAGCCATTTTACAGCCTTTGATCACTCACCTCTCTTCTAAAGAGCCAGGGCTTCTCGCTCAACACCAGACACAAGCGAGAGGCTGCACAAGAAATCCCTGCCGCCTGGTGTTGAAGGGTTTGTCAGCCGTGGGTGTGGGCCGTGACACTGTGGGAGAAATAAAAACCTCTAGGCAAGGTTATGTTCCTGCGCGCTCTTTCCCTGGCCTGCAGTTCACAAATTGCTTTTATTTTCAGGTCTATCCTGCAAGACGGTGTTTGTCTTGTCATGCTTCTGGAAGCGGGTTCGAATGAGTAATAACCCCTTCACCCCACCCCCACGCCCCACACTAAGGATTTATGCGATTCTGTCCTTGGCAGAGCATTTGTCAGAGGTGAAGGGGCCGGTGAAAATGGTCCCTCACCTTGTCCAGGCTGAGCTGCACTGAGACCCTAGCCCCTGCCAAGCCCCGGCGCCCGGCCTGCACCCACGGTCCGTGGTCACAGTGGGAAGGGGCAAGCAAGTATTGGTTGTCGTCACATGAGAACGTGGTCACTGCCTTTCTGTGTTAGCTTTCGACCTCAAAAGAACAGATTTAGATGTGTTTTAATTAATACAGACTTTGAAAATGTTGAATATTATGGGAGTACCAAAAACTTTATTCTTGCCTCAAACACTTTTTGGGTGGCTGTGTGTTCCTTGAATTTTTGTGGTGAATTCATTACCATTAGAAAATGTCCATTTTTCCTATTCTGTCTGAATATATAATTTGCGTACATAACTTGCTGGCGAATTTCAGCATGAAATGTGAACATGAAGCATGCTTTGAAATGTTATTGCTCTAAGGCAGCCACTCTCCTGGGGTCTGGAATATATAAAACCATGTAAATGATGGATCTCCAGTCCTTCAGTGAAGGGCTCAGAGGAAAATGACTGTTTACTCAGCAAGCCAGGTCCTGGGAAGACGACAGCGCTCGAGTCTGAGGGCGGGAAGAGGTGGGGCGCAGGGTTATGTAACCGCCGGGCCGCGGTCTACGGAACCTTCCAGCAGGCCAGGGAAGGACAGAGCAGAACACTTGCCTTCCTCACAGCCCACGTCCTAAAATAAGGCAAACAGACATTTTCAATTTCACAAAATATTCCAAGCATTTTGGATTTCCTTGCCTCTTTGTAGATGGTTGTGTTTGGGGGTGCACTGGAAAGGGCGTTCTCAGGAACAGCGGCAGGACAGAAGGCCGTGCCGAGCCACACCGCCTTCCCCTCCGAATGGCCATACAAATAACATGCCAGCGACCCCAGGGCACCAGCCCTCACTCCCAGTTTTATCGACATGTATGTAACCACTTAACTGGCAGGATTTGACCTTGACGATTGCTCTTCGAGTGCCAAGTGATGGTGGACCAATGTGCCGCCTGTGCCTTCTCGCTCCTTTGGTGGAGTGACAGCTGCGCGGTGGTGCTGCGTGTTGGCTCACTTGACTTTCCTTCCCTTTCCCCCCGGGCCCGTGGGCTGGCAGCGCCGGGGTCCAGCAGGCCAGCTGCAGAGCCTCGGTGCCCTCCAGCAAGGGCAGCAGCAGCGGCAGCAGCAGCAGCGGCAGCAGTTCGTCCAGCGACTCGGAGAGCAGCTCGGGATCCGACTCCGAGAGCGAGAGCAGCTCCAGCGAGAGCGAGGGCAGCAAGCCCGCCCACTACTCCAGCCCCGAGGTAAGACCTGCACGGCCCAAGCCCTGGGCCTCAGTCAGTCCTGGACCCTGGTCCTCACAGCCCCCCACCTTCGTGCTGTGACAGCCACGACCCCTAAGGCCACCGCCCCTTGGCAGCCTGTCAGGTTGGTTTGGGCTCATCATTTTCCCTGCTCTGCCCCCTCCTCGCAGTTCTCGTAATTACAGAGCTTCCTTGGAAGCACTGAAGTTGCATCTTTCATCTCCAAAAATCTCTATCTTGATGGCCAGACATTCCCAAATATGCTGGAAATATCGCTGGCTGGAGTGGATGAGGTCTCCCTAAGGGTCAGCAGGGCAGTAAGCAGCCAGGGCCGGTTACTGAATGGGAAGCGAGGCCACCTGTGACTCAGGGAAAGGAGTTTATGGATTAGACATGGTAAGACCTTACCTTTGTGCAGTTTGTCACAGATTAGAAGAACACGAGCTGTAAGTATTAATAAGACTTTCCTAACTATGCTTTCTTTGTGAAAATATTTTTAAAAATTAGCATCAACCTACAAATAATAATGAAACCTTTTCTAGCTATAATGAGTATCTATGTGGGAGATTTAGATGCCTCATATAAAAACATTATAAAGTGCCAATAAAAACATTGCTATTTCAACTTTAAAGGGAAATATTAAACAGGCTTTCAGGGCATAGAGGTTCTTGGGAGAGGGTTGAGGGCAAATTTCTCAAGTTCATGGCTCTGTACGGTAGACTTTCATTTCTAAAGAAGGAGTAAAATAGTTTCCTCTTGCGTGTATAAACATTTGATGTTACCTTGGATGGTAGGATTTAATTTTTCACCTAACAACCCACTGTATCACTTTGGGGCCCACATTTCTAAATGGGCTCTGGAATGAAACCAAGGCCACTTATGTAAACCGAGGCGGTGAGAGGGAGCCCTCGGGGACTCTGTGCCCAGCCCTGTGCCTGTGCCTGAGGACACTGGAGAGCAGCTGTGGCCTTACCTGCAGTCCGGAGAGTGGCTCTTCAATTCCCTCAGGGTCTCCCCCTCCAGCAGCACTGAGAAACCCGGGGAATATACTCCCCACACTCCTCATTTCTTCCAGTACCTTCCTGCTCTGCTCCGAGCACTTGTCATGCACCCTGAAATAAACCATCTCTCCTGCACTTCCTTCCCTTTCCATGAGGCTTACCTCCTCCCCCCTGTCCGGCCGCCATATAAAGGAAGGCTCTTAGCAACATCCTATATAATAAAGAGGTAATATGCAAATTGACCATCACACCCTCGCCCAAGATGGCCGCCCCCACGTGGTCACAAGATGGCCACCACAAGATGGCTGGCAGGGGAGGGCAGTTGGGGGCAATCAGGCCAGCAGGGGAGCAGCTAGGTGTTGATCAGGCTGGCAGGGGAGTGGTTAGGGGGGATCAGACTGGTAGGCAGAAGCGGTTAGGGGCAATCAGGCAGGCAGGCAAGCGGTTGGGAGTTAGCAGTCCGGATTGTGAGAGGGATGTCTGACTGCCGGTTTAAACCGGCAGTTGGACATCACCTGATGGGTCCCAGATTGGAGAGGGTGCAAGCTGGACTGAGGGACACGCCCCCCTCCAGTGCACAAATTTTGTGCACCGGGCTTCTAGTTAACCTATAAAAGCCTCAGGTTGATATAACACTGACTTTTCCCCAAAACTAAATTATTATTCCTTCTTTATAATTTTATTCACTCACTCATTCCGTATTCATTCAACTAATACTTATCAAGCATGCACCCCAGACCTGGTGCTTGGCTCTGGGATACAGCAATTATCTGGCATGTCCCTGCCTTATCAGAGCTGGGCTGATAATGGCAATAATATGAAACAAAAAAAATACAGGAGTTCAATAAAGTAAAGGAGTTTAGACAGGCTTCTTCAAATCCAAAGTTATGCTATAATTTGTTGAGAAACTCCAGAAGAGTATTAGCTATAAGAAATAATTGGGTCCCAGGACAGTACAGGAGCCACGGGGGCAGTGGAGTGGGTAAAAAGCGTTAGTGTCTGTGATGACCCCTGTCCAGGCTCTTCTCTGTGACTTTGAAGCTTAAGCCCATGAGCAGTTGAGTCTCATTCTCATGGGTGAGGCCAAAGCCCAGCCTAGGAGAAGTGCAGTTCTTAGGCACTTTTTTAAAAAAAAATTTTGTTGTTGTTTAAAGTTTTACTTCTATCTCCTTTTTCCCCAATTGACCCCCCCCCCCCCCGCTCGCCGCCACTCGCACCCCTGAGGGCAAACCCCCACTGCCCCAGTGTCTGTGTCCATTGGTTATGCTAATATGCATGCATACAAGTCCTTTGGTTGATCTCTAACCTCCCCCTCCCCTGCCATTTGTCTCTGGATCTACTTTTGTTCATCAGTTTATGTTGATCATTATATCCCACATATGAGTGAGATCATATGATATTTATCTTTCTCTGACTGATTTCGCTTAGCATAATGCTCTCCAGTTCCATCCATGTTGTTGCAAATGGTAAAAGTTCCTTCTTTTTTTATAGCAGCATAGTATTCCATTGTGTACATGTACCACAGATTTTTAATCCACTCACCTGCTGATGGGCACTAAGACTGTTTCCAAATCTTAGCTATTGTAAATTGTGCTGCTATGAACATAGGGGTGCATATATCCTTTCTGATTGGTGTTTCTGGTTTCTTGGGATATAGTCCTAGTAGTAGGATTACTAAGTCAAATGGGAGTTCCGTTTTTAATTTTTTGAGGAAACTCCATACTGCTCTCCACAGTGGCTGCACCAGTCTGCATTGCCACCACCAGTGCACAAGGGTTCCTTTTTCTCCACATCCTCGCCAGCATTTGTCATTAGTTGATTTGTTGATGATAGCCATTCTGACAGATAGGAGATGGTATCTCATCGTTGTTTCCATTTGCATCTCTTGGATGATTAGTGACTTTGAGCATGTTTTCATATGTCTCTCAGCCTTATGTATGTCCTCTTTCAAAAAGTGTCTATTTAGGTCCTTTTCCCTTTTTTTATTCAGATTATCTTCCTTTTAAGTTGTATGAGTTCTCTGTACATTTTGGAGATTAAACCGTTATCTGAAATAATAACATTGGCAAATATGTTCTCCCATGCAGTGGGCTTTCTTGTTGTTTTGTTGATGGTTTCTTTTGCTGTGCAGAAGCTTTTTATTTTGATGTAGTTCAATTTGTTTATTTTCTCCTTAGTCTCCATTGCCCTAGGAGCTGTATCAGTGAAGATATTGCTATGACATATGTCTGCTATTTTGCTACCTATGGAATCTTCTAAGGTTTTTATGGTTTCCCATCTTACATTTAAGTCCTTTAGCCATTTTGAGTTTGTTTTTGTGTATGGTGTAAGTTGGTGATCTAGTTTCATTTTTTTGCATGTATCTGACCAAATTTCCCAGCACCATTTATTGAAGAGACTGTCTTGACTCCATTATATGCTCTTGCCTCCTTTGTCAAATATTAATTGAACATAATGGCTTGGGTCGATTTCTGGGTTCTCTGTTCTGTTCCGTTGGTCTATATGTCTGTTCTTGTGCCAGTACCATGTAGTTTTGAGAACCGTGGCTTGGTAATATAGCTTGATATCTGGTATTGTGACCCCTCCAACTTTGTTCTTTCTCAGGATTGCTGTGACTATTTGGGGTCTTTTGTATTCCCGATGAATTTTTGGAGAGTTTGTTCTAGATCTTTGAAGAATGCCGTTGGTATTTTAATGGGGATTGCGTTGAATCTGTAGATTGCTTTGAGTAGTATGGACATTTTAATGATGTTGATTCTACCAATCCATGAACATGGTATGTTCTTCCATTTGTTTATGTCTTCCTCTATCTCTTTTTTCAACGTCCTGTAGTTTTCCAAGTAAGTTCTTAGGCACTTTAAGCAAGTTCTTTCAGAATGTCCCTGAGATGATCACAGGCTTGAACTCCTTGGTGAGGAAAGGAAGCTCTTGTCGTTTCTCCCAGCAGCTCTCAGAGGCCCTGGCTCTGGAGAGCAGGCCTGGAGCCAAGCTGCCTGGGGCCACACACAGCTTTCAGCTCCTTGCTTCTGGGTGCAGAGAGGCCTTGGAAGTGGCAAGAGCGGGTTAGTCACCATAACAGCCTGGCGTGTGGGGAGGAGAGGAGGCCCTCATGACGTTCCAAGGACCCGCATTCTCCCCTCAGTGGCCAGCACCAGAACCCAGGGGGCTCAGCTGATTTCCCTCTGCACTGCCCTCCACGACCGGGCTTGTAGAGACACTGCATTGAACAGACTCACCATCATATATGCCTTGTCCGCACGCTGGCACAGAGCGGCCACTGCAAACACTAGCCCACCATGCAGTGCCCTCCCTGCGGCCTGATGTTCGCTGAGTGTTCTCAGTCTAATTTGTGTCACTTGAGTTTCATCTTCTTTTCTGGCATGATGCACCCTTTCATGTCAGAGCTTTCCGGGCGACAGTGACTCCCCCTCAGTGAGCAGAGTGCACCCCGACAGAGAGCTCCCAGACCCTGACACATGGGTACATGGAAGGCCAGGATTGTCGGCTTAACCATCACTTTACCCCAGGGCTCCACCCAGCCCCTGGTATTGCTCATGGAAACTGTTTCCCATTGCGCATTCCCCAGACTTATCTGACATGGAAACCTTTCTCGTGGACTCCATGAACTAAAAGCACCTGTGGGAAATGCTGCCCTGGGTTGTTCTTAAAAATCAGCAGAAATGTGATGCAAGGTGTTCCTTGATTGAACTAGCTTCTCCTTAGCAAGGCATCGGTGGGGTGCACGGCAGGGGGTGCTAGGAAGGAGTCCGATGGAGCAGGGACTGCAGCGCTCGCTGGAGGCTTAGGCATGAGTGGGAGTGAAGGTTCACCAGGGAGGAGAATCAACCAGGGAGGAGAATCGTGGCTGAAAATAGAAAGCAGTGAGCAAGCAAAGCAAACATGGGCAGAAGCCCTGGGGCGGCTCAGGAAGGCGGCCATCCCGGCTGCATGCCAGTGCACGAGTCCCACCCTGTCCCCCTTCACCGCCACGAAGTCTTCACGGCTAAGCTCCCGGGGCCACAACTGCCCGGCCCCCGGAATGGCCGCTCCGAGGACTGAGAGGAGGAGTTGAGGGACAGCCAGGGAGCGTTGTTCTCAGGATCAGCCACAGCAGCCTGCCTCCCTAACCCGTGCAGACGCTGCAAGAGACACACCGAAGCCGAGACCTGGCTCCTGCCTAACGGGAGGGCTGGGCTTTGCTGAAGGCACAGGTACACATGAAACAAACATGAGCATCTAAAGGCCGTGCAGTGGAGGTTAGCAGGAGGCACCGGCATTGTTTGGAGAGTGAGTGGTGTTCTCCAAAATCAGACCTGACTCTCTCATTTTAGGTTGAAGACCCACATTTCTCCAGGGAATGAGGTCCCTCTTTTCTGAAGCTATGCAGGGGAATGGGAGATTAGGCGAGGCAGCCCGGGAGAGACCCTGGTCTTTCAACCTAAACCGATATGTGTTTAGTCTCAGGGTGCCTGGTAGCTGTGCAGCTTTGACATGTCACTTAACCTCTCTGATCCGCATCCACAAATTAGCGGCGATACTTCTTATCTGTACGGATTAAATCAGATGGCACATGAGAAGCGGGAGGCACACTGTAGGTGTTCCAGCAACGAAGAATGACTGGAAAGTGATGGATGTCCTGAACACCAGCCCGAGAAGTTTGGATTCCCTTTGAGAGGCAGGAGGAAGCGTGATTTAGTGGTGTAGATGGTACTTCAGACCAATTTCTTCAGCTGTGACGTGGGGAAAAAAATGACCCCAAAGCACATGAGGCAGCAGGCGCATATTAAATGTACTAACTCCCCCTTCACTGTGAGTGCCCGGCAGGAAGTGCTGGGAGGTGTGAGCTGTGGGAGGCTCAGGATGGCGGGGGCGGGGAAGGAGTGTTAACGTGGGGTGGGGCCAGCGTGAGGGGCATGCTCTGCCACAGTGTTGGCCCCCCCTCCCCATATGTGTCCCTTTTCTGCAAGAGGCCCCTCTGCCCGCATCCCTATTTCCTGGGCCCCGTTTGTCTAGGGAAGCTGAGGCACACAAGTCACTGAAACAGTGAGAGCAATGGGGGTGGGAGGAGAAGGTAACAGGAGCCGTAATTGTTTGCCACCAAATTAGCTCTCAGCCACACTCACTCCTCTCAGGGAAGGTGACAGCTTCCCCTGGTGGAGCAGCTGCCTGTGCCTGCCGCTCCCCGAGGGGCGAGGGGCGCTCTGCGTGGCAGTGAGTGTGCACCGGGGTGCTCCTGCGTTCTGTGGGCTCCTCTCCGAGAAGCCAAGTAAAGCGAGGTCGGAATTGCCGTGTTACCACTCGAGGCCGCCAAAAAGATATTTGTGTTCTTTTGTGTCTCGCTTTTGGTGCATGAAAACAAACAAAGCAAAGACCTGACACACACACCCCCAATCAGGGCCACGAGGGTTCCTCCTCCCACACCTGTGTCCCAGGGGGAAGCCTCGCCACCCAACAGCCCAGGGCAAGGGCCTCGGACGCTCACACTGGGCCCACTGGACACTGGTGCCGGGGTCCCTGAGGTGCAGCCGGTCTCATCTGTTTTGGAAGAAGCAGCAGGGTGTCCCTGGTCCCTGCCAGGGCTCGGTGCCTGGTTCCCACGCTCTGTGTCCCTCACCTTGGCCCCAGGCCCCGTGGCCCCTCAGAAGCTCCCAGCTTCCCGAGTTACGGCCCCAGACTCCCCCAGACGCAGCCAGGCCCCTCCTTCCCTTCACTCTCCTCAAGGGTTTGTGCCCCAAGTTCTTCCTCATGTGGAGCCCACTATTGAAAAACAAATCTTGATACATGAAATTATTGTGTTAAAGAAAATGTGTTCTACGAGGGAGGCTGACTTGCTCTGGACTTTAACCAGTCATGTTCGAAAGGCAACGCCAAGCAATGTCTTCTTTCCTCTAGGCTGGTCTCTGGTCTCCCCTGAAACAGCAGATGCCATGGTCAGAGGCCGGGAGGCTGTAGGGAAGGAAAAAGACATCACCTAACTCAGATATTTTCTCCTTTTCATGTATGGTCACAAAATGCAAACACTCTGGTTGGAGTTCTACACTTACCAATATACCTCCTTTCTATTAATCATAGATGATGGATCAATGGACTTCATTAGAAATCAACCGACGAAGCAGGTCCTCGGTTCTTCACCTTTTTGTGGGACAGAGAACTAAGACCTTCCCTTAGGCAAAGGCATCTCTGAAGCATTTCACATTCTGTCCCAGGCTTTCACTGACCCCGGAACCGGTCTATGGGGCAGAGTTTAAAACCTGGAATACCCATGATTTGCTCTAAACTAATCGCTCGCAGGAAAGACTTCCCATGGTCACTTTCATGTCTGAAACATTTCTGGCAAAGTGGGTGGGAGCAGGTTAGGGGTGGATTAACCAAGTCCCGCCGCCAGAGCTCACGGACACCGGCGGCTGCTCAAAGGGAGTTCTGCACCCCTAGCCAGGCCGTCTGCCCCAAGTTGCTGCCTCTGCTGGTAACTGCCCTGCTTGCCTTCACTGCATGAACGCTATGTCCCTTCTTTGGGACTACAGGCTCCACGTAGCCCCCTCATACTGATGTCCCCCAAAATTGTAAGTCTTACAAAAACGGAGCGCTTTAACACTTGGCCTCCAGACGCTCCCCAGTTAACTTTCACGGAATCTCGTGTGTGTGTGTGTGTGTGTGTGTGTGTGTGTCTGTATAATTATAAAAGATACACATTGTATAACAGGCAAAGGTGTTGGAAATGAGTTCTAATGAAGCACAGTGCTATCCCTAAATTTTTTCTAATTGGCTTCAAAGTACTGCCCTGACATTTCAGCGACCTGGGACAGGAAAGGGACGCCACCCTGCATCCAGATGCCAACTGAGAGCTGCCCCACGCGGCTGTGCCCCTGCTCCTCCCCCCCCCCAGCCCCCCACTGCTTTCTGCTCATACACCTAGAGGAGTAAGTGAAGATGAAACAGCCAGGCGCCTTTGAGTAGGTCTGTAATAAAGGATGTTTTGTTTGTTGCTTTTAGGCTGAGCCCGCGTCCTCTAACAAGTGGCAGCTGGATAAATGGCTAAACAAAGTTAACCCCCACAAGCCGCCTATTCTGATCCAGAATGAAAGCCACGGCCTGGAGAGCAGTCAGTACTATGCCCCCGGGAAGGACCCCGCGCAGGACTGCGGGAAACTCGCCGACGGGTGCCAGGCCGGCCTGAGGGAGAAGGACGTCAAGAGCGCCTGCAAGGAAGAGCAGAGGCCAAGGACAGCCAACAAGGCCCCGGGGACGAAGGGGGTGAAGCAGAAGTCCCCGCCTGCGGCTGTGGCCGTGGC
>NW_005354047.1:374793-379616 GCF_000412655.1 Myotis brandtii | reverse complement strand
ACTCCCATCCCTCCGGAGCCCACCAAAGCCAGGCCCTGTGCCAACAGCAGGACGGGCCACCGCAAGGAGCTGCGCGCCTCGGTCACCTGCGAGAAGCGCCGCACGCGGGGCCTGAGCAGGATCGTCCCCAAGTCCAAGGAGTTCATCGAGACAGAGTCCTCATCTTCGTCCTCCTCCTCGGACTCTGACCTGGAGTCGGAGCAGGAGGAGTACCCTCTGGCCAAAGCGCCGGTCGTGGCCGCCGCCTCTGCGAGTGACCAGAGGCTCAAGGAGGCCGCCGGCAGCATCAGCAGCGGCGGCGGGCCCCGCGCACCCGTGGGCTCCATCAACGCCAGGACCACCAGCGACATCGCCAAGGAGCTGGAGGAGCAGTTCTACACGCTGGTTCCCTTCGGCCGCAACGAACTTCTCTCCCCGCTGAAGGACAGTGACGAGGTCAGGTCTCTCTGGGTCAAAATTGACCTGACCCTCCTGTCCAGGATCCCAGAACACTTGCCCCAGGAGGCCGCAGCCCTCAGCGCGCCTGCAGCCAAGGACGCTGAGAGCGCACCTCCAAGCCACCCATCCGACACACCCGTAGAAAAGGCTTTGCCCAAATCCAAGAGGAAACGCAAGGTAGGCATGGGGCTGCGGGACTGGGGAAGGAGGGCTGCCCTTAACTTGTGGGTGAGGTGACACCACAAGCAGCTGCTGGTCTGGAATGGGAGGCAGCAGCAGTTCTGTGTGTCTTCACTCAGCAGACATTCACATGGCACTTGACACATGCCCGATGCTGTCGTAAATGGTTGACATACAGTCACTCAGTTAAACCCTTAAAGCCACCCAGTGCAGGAGTACCATTATAATTCCCATTTTACAGCTCTGGTAACGAAGCCCTGTCCGCTGCGTGTTGAAGTAGGCATACAGGAAGTCTTTATCAAGTGTGTGCGAGGCCAGCTGGGCCTGTAGAAAGGTAACCACTGGTTGGTGAACCGCATTCTTTGCTGGGAGGGGTGCAGTGACATGAACCGTGGGGCCACTCACTGACTGAGGAGCCAGCAAAACGTAAGGCTGTGACTGGGTGAAGCCTGAAGACAAGTGCACGGAGCCAGGCGGTGGGAGGACGGCCCTGTGGGAGGAGCACCAGCGTCATCGTGTTGATCAGGAGCTTGGTGGTGGAGAGGGGCTGGGACAGGGCCATGAGGAGGAGGGATTTGAGGACAGTCATGTGCCCTTTAATGACTGGGATTTGCTCTGAGAAGTGCATGGTTGGTGATTTTGTGTTTGATCAAACCTCACGGAGTGCAGTTACACAAACCTAGATGGTCTAACCTCCTACTCACCTAGGCTGTATGAGATAGGCTGTATGAGATAGGCTGTATGGGATAGGCTGTATGGGATAGGCTGTATGGGTTAGGCTGTATGGGATAGGCTGTGTGGGATAGGCTGTATGGGATAGGCTGTATGGGATAGGCTGTTTGGGATAGGCTATTGCTCTTGGGCTTCCAGCCTGCAGAGCATGTTACTGTAGAAAACAACATGACATTAAATCAAGCACAAGAGAAAAGAGGCAGGTACACAGGAGACGTATGAGGCTGTTGCTAACATAAGACGGCATACTATTGTACAGAAAAAAAATTTTAATAAGTATCAAGAATACACAAATAATGATAAAAAGTATAGCAAATACATAGATCAGTAACATAGTTGTGTGTTATCCTTATCAAGTATTACGGACTGTGCATAGTTGTATGTGCCGTACTGTCATACGACAGGCAGTGCAGCTGCTTGGTTTGCTCCGCCTCACCGCAAACACGTGAGTGATGCATGGCGCTATGATGTTAGGACGGCCACAGAATCACAAAGCAATAGGAATGTTTCAGCTCCATTATGATTTTTTTTTAAATTTTAATATGTTTTTATTGATTTGAGAGAGAGAGGAAGATAGAAACATTGATCTGCTGCCTCCTGCACGCCCCCTACTGGGGATCGAACCCACAACCAAGCATGTGCCCTGGCCAGGAATCAAACTAGCAACCTCTTGGTGCATGGGATGACACTCAGTCCACTGAGCACACCGGCCGGGCTCCGTTACAGTCTCATGGGACCACTGTCGTATAGGCAGTCCATCACTGACAAATGTCATTATGTGGCACGTGACTGCGATCAGAGGGTCAGGGATGAAGCGGCACCGAAAGAGGGGAACGGGTAAACCAGGGAAGCGCAGGCGCGAGAAAGGCAGTGCAAGGACGGGAGGCTGGAAATACATCTGGAAGCTGACCCAGATGCTCAGCAGTTTTCGAAGATTTTTCAGCATGGAAATAACCCAGTCAGAAATTAAAGCCAACTTTGAGGATTATTGTCCCCTCCTGTTACTGTGTCTTCAAAAGTAACTTGGACCACAGTGAAAAACACAATGGGTGACAAACCAAAGATTGCAGTGATCATGGATGGTTCCAAAGTTAGGACAAAATCCTTAACAACAGTTGACACATATGCTTATCCTCCTGAGGGATGCAGCACTTTGTGTATATTAAACCGTTGAGTCCTTATGACTTTATGAGGCAAATATCATTGTCATGCCCATTTTCCAGATGAGGAAACTGAGGCTCAGGAGCTTAAAGCAACTTGCCCGGGATCCCTAGGTGATAAGGGCAGAGCAGGAGTGAGCCTAGGCTGTCTGGCTCAGGTCTCCCAATAGAAGGCAGTCTTAGGTTTGTGCAGTACTTTCCCTGCTTGGAGTTTAATGCTGGTGGTTGTCATCTTCATATTCTTCATTTTCTCTTTGAATTTGTGCTCTGTAAGTGAAGTGTGATAGAACAGTAGAGCATGCGAGGTCCAGAGAAGACCTGTCCTGTTCTGAGTATTCCCAGAAAGGAGACTGCAATCCCCTAAGGGTTGCCAGGTTCCTTGGGTTGTGGGGACCAGGGAAAGGGGAAATGCCCCCTTGGACTTCCTATTCTCAACAGGTGGGCCCACCACTGGCAGGCAGTGGAAATCCTTTGCTGGTAGGGTGTGTGCATGCGCCCAGTCACCGGACAGGATCCTGGGCACTAGAGAGTCTACACGCCCTCCTTCCAAGTATGCCAACGCCTTAAGGACCACAGTCGCAAGTAAACACCACCATGGCAGATCAAGAGGGAGACATTGAGAGACAGGAAATGTTTTCTACTTTAGTACTTTCTACATTGCTCTTCCTGCTTTAAAAAAATTGCAGTATAATTTATATAACTTGCATTAGTTTCTAGTATACAGTGTGATGATTCTATATTTGTGTATATTGCAAAATGGTCACCACAATAAGTCCAATTAACATCCATCATCATACATAATTACAAATTTCATTTCTCCTGATGAGAACTTTCAAGTTCTACTCTCCTGTCTACTTTCAAATATGCAATAGTCTCCATGCTGTATATTACATTCTGGGACTTTTTTATTATGTAAATGGAAATGTGTACCTTTTGATCCCCTTCATATATTCTTCCACTTTCCCCCCAAAACCCCCAGACCCCTCAACAACCACCAGTCTGTTCTCTAGGTACATAAGCTTCGGGATTTATTTCGGGGTTTTTTGTTGTTTTATGGAGTTCACATATAAGTGAGATTATATAGTATTTATCTTTTTTCTGTCTGACTTATTTCACTTATCATAACACCCTCAATATTCATCCCTTTGGCAAGATTTTATTTTTTATGGCTGAATAATATTCCATTGTTTGTATCGTGTGTATATCTGTGTGAATATATATTTTATAGATACTAGAGGCCCAGTGCACAAAATTAGTGCACGGGGGTGTCCCTCAGCCCAGCCTGCGAAGATGCAAGCGTTCCGTGCCCGGCCTGGCCAGAGGCCCTCTGTGGCCGGGCACAGAATGCTTGCCTCATCACCAGGGGCAAGTGTTTCCCCCCCTCCCCACCCCAGCCACTCCGTGCCCACTGCCCGCAGCCAGGGTGGAACGCTGCAGCAACGAAGCAAGCATTCCTCCAGGCTGCTCACACTGCCTGCTCTCAACAGCCACGCCCCGCCCCCGGGACTGGGGGACTCCGGCAGGGCTGAGAGAACTGGGCACCGCCATCATGTGGCTATGAACGCCGCCATCTTTGTGACGGAGTGATGGTTAATTTGCATATTACCCTTTTATTAGATAGGATAATTTTCTTTATCCATTTATTCATTGATGAATATGTAGGTTGTTCCTGTATCTTGGCTGTTGTAAATAATGCTGCAATGAGCATGTATAAGGAATATACATATCTTTTTAAATTAGTGTTTTCTTTTTCTTCAAATGAATACCCAGAAACAGAATAGCTGGATTACATGGTAGTTCTATTTTTAATTTTTTGAGGAACCTCCATACTGTTTTTCATAGTAGCTACACCAATTCCCATTCCCACCAACAGTGTAGGAGGGTTCCCTCTTCTCCATGTTCTCACCAACACTTGTTGTTTCTTGTCTTTTTTATCACAGCCATTCTAACAGGTGTGAGGTGATAGCTCACTGTGGTCTGATTTGCATTTCCCTGGTCATTAGTGATGTTGAGCACCTTGTCATGTACCTGTTGGCCATCTGTATGTCTTCTCTGGAGAAATGTCTATTCAGGTCTCTGCCCATTTTTTTTTTTTCCTTAAGAAAATTTTAGGATTATTTTTTTTATCCTTTTTTTTTATTATTGCTTAAAGTACTACAAAGGGTATTACATATGTGTCCTTTTTTTCCCCGCCCTTGACAATTCCCCGGCTTCCCCTACCCCCCAGTGTCTTATGTCCATTGGTTATGCTCATATGCATGCATAAAAGTCCTTCGGTTGATCTCTTACCCCCCTCCCTCCTGCCCCCCAACC
>NW_005354047.1:371971-373971 GCF_000412655.1 Myotis brandtii | reverse complement strand
CAGTGGTTCTCAACCTTGGCTGCACATTAGAATCACCTGGGAATCTTTTTAAAATCCTGATTTCTGGGCCTCATCCTCCAGAAATTCTGTTTCTTTGTTATGGGTTGAGGCCACAACATTAGTAACAAAGAAACAGAATTTCCGGAGGATGAGGCCTGGAAATCAGGATTTTAAAAAGATTCCTAGGTTATTCTAATGTGCAGCCAAGTGAGAACCACTGATATATAAGAAACATACAGAGAGAGAAATTGATAAACATAGATTGGAAATACAGATACATGTATAGGCATATATAGATATAGAGAAGGGGATGTGCAGAAAGACATATATAAATATGTATAAGTATATATAAATTCCATAATGTTCCGTATTTAAATAATTTTATTATTTATGAACCTTTTAAATTTTAACTTATGAAACTTCATTTATGCCAAGCCTGACACCAAGCTCATAAAATCTAATGACTGGTTATTAAACACAGACACAGAGAAGTGAAAGATCATTTGTTAGTGCTCTTTACTCAGCATCTGGGTGTTAAGACCCCAATACTGGGTGCAGGAAATGGGACCCTGTAGACCAGGCTGCCAAAGGTGCAGAGTCTAGCTCTGCTGGAGCCCAGAGCCAAGGACTGGGGATCCTCCGCTGTTTCAGTGGAGCCCCTGGGGTCCTTATGAGAGAGGCTGTGACAATCCCAGCGAGAGAGGAAATGTCTTCTGGACAGCACTGCCGAGGGCCCTGCACTTGCCATCCCTGTGTTCCCGCTGCCGCACCAGAGCTGGAGCGCATTTGCATGGCACCCTAATACACGTCTAATGTTACACACAACCAAGGAAACATACTTGAATCCAAGGACTATTTCACAAAAAGGTGCTTCAAAGGTTCTCCGATATCTTGGGGGAGCCATTGTGAACTGGGAATAAGGCACCAAGAGGTAGGTAACACCTTTGCTTGAAATTCATAAAAGCTGTGAATTTCAGAAGAAAGGGTCGAGCTTGTCACTGCCCTCCTGGCACTGAGAACAGGTTGCTGTGCCCTGTTCGGATGCCGAGAAATGCCAGGAGGAGAGGCTGCGGACAGGGCAGGTCTCCGGAGGCTAAGTCAGGTCTGTTGATGGTGGAGCCGTTTTCGTCATTCACAGTGTTGTGTCCTGCATTTTTATCGGGATGCCGGGCTTTCCCTCTCACTGAACTGCCAATAGTAAAACCGACCCGTTTCATCCTTATTTGATGAGGCGCTGACTGGGAACCCAGGCCAGGGCCAGGGCGCTGGACCACATTGCTGCTCAGATGCCTTCCAGAGAGGCGAGTGAGCTGGTCTCCAAGGCCTTGCTCTGAGCAAGATGATGATGGGAGCTCATTACGATCCTTTAAAAGCCGCAGCTGATTGGTTTTTGCTTATTTGCACGCAGTGTGACAACGAAGACGACTACCGGGAGGTCAAGAAGGCCCAGGGAGAGAAAGAGAGCTCTTCCCGGCAGGCCGCCTCTGCCAGTAACACTGTGTCTGCGAATCCTTGCAACATGAACGTCAGCAGGTGTGTGTTCCCTCAGGGGCGGAGGTGAGCTGGTGGGGTCTCTGGGGCTGAAGTCATGTGCCACCTGGGAAAGTCCGGTTTTTCAATGACTGCTCTGGTCTGGGTGTCCGGGCCTGCTCTCCTCGGGTTAGCCTAAGGCTCCTCATTACACTGAGATGTGCACCTTGGGTCACCGCTCGGGGTGTGTAAGTGCTTCTCTGTAACAAAAGACCAGTTACTACTTCCACAGTTCTGCACGCTTCCCTCTGAACGCTTAATAACTGGATTCTTAAATCATGATTTTAATAGCTAAGCTTAGGACACTACGCTTATTACACGAATGGAGAAATATAAATTTTGAGCTGAATCTCCATACGACGCACCTAACGCTCTTAGATGTAGACTAAAATCATGGTGTTGGACAGAATCTATGTCTCCAAGGTTAAACGGCCGCCTAGTGACGCCTCCACAGGCATTCCAGATGGACC
>NW_005354047.1:314111-371570 GCF_000412655.1 Myotis brandtii | reverse complement strand
TGCCTCCTGCATGCCCCCTACTGGGGATCGAGTCCAAAACCCGGACATGTGCTCTGAACAGCAGGAGTGAACCGCCTGCATGCCCCCTACTGGGGATCGAGTCCACAACCCGGACATGTGCCCTGAACAGGAGTGAACCACCTGGTTCATAGGTTGACTGACACTCAACCACTAAGCCACCCCGGCCAGGATAAGTAACCTTTCTAGCACATGTGTAACTACCATGATTGTAGTGATGATTATAAACGGTATTCATTATGCTCAATTTCAGTGAGAGGTTATTGAGAGTGAGGGTGTCACTTCCATCCTACATGGAGCCCAGGACTCATAAGCTCTTGCAGTAGAGCCTTTGCCTGGCAGAGCCTGCCCTGCCGGGGCTGACCGGCAGACCCTGAACGACGGGTGAATGATTACTCTGACACACATTTCTGTGAAACAGAAGCTAAGGGGCTAGTTGGCATAAGGCATCAAAAAAGCCTCGATTGCCTGCCTCCTTAGGTTTTTATTGTAGCAACAGCTTGAACTAAAATTAACCTCTAGATACAATCAGCAGGGTAAGCATCCTTAAAGAAAGTATATGCTTCTACAAGGTCATGTCTAAAGACCAAACATAGAGATTCTAGCAAAACACACTGAGGATCGGACTTGTTTGGAAAAGTCACGGTAGGGGCTGCCGCCTTCGGCAGGGTCCCCCCAGAGGCCCCCGACCTTTCGGAGAATCCTCCTTACAGACTTTCCAACCAAGTCCCGTGC
Organism: Myotis brandtii; assembly: GCF_000412655.1. Lineage (NCBI taxonomy): Eukaryota > Metazoa > Chordata > Mammalia > Chiroptera > Vespertilionidae > Myotis > Myotis brandtii. Next base: position 370,817 of record NW_005354047.1, on the reverse strand, counting down.
TTCCCCACATGCCCTGTCTGGTGGGTTCATGTTAAGTGATGACACAGTGTATAGCAATGTGCCTTGAGTACTTTCTAGGAAAGGCGGTCTGGGTACCCCCGGGTTGGTGCTGACTGCTGTCAGTTATACCCGTGTGATAGGACAACCCCATATGTAAAGAGGTCACCCATCCCAAAAAGGAGATCCAAAGAAAGTTTCTTTGGTTAACTTGACTATATAAACTTATAATGATAAAGAAGAAATAATCATATGTCCATGATAGTACAATGTAATAATCCAATTTCCATGAACATTTAAAATCACATATATGTACAATGATAGAGTTAGATATGGGACTTTTTTCACTCACATGTCAAGAAACAGTTCTATTCAGACTGTTCACATCCATCTGCACCGTCAGCGCCTCCATCATCACTAGCCCAGTGACTGTGATTGGCCCTCGGCAGTTTTTCAGACGTGCCTTCCCACTGCTGAGCTGTTAGTCGTCCAGTGCTTTTTGAACCAGAAATCGATCACCACAGATTCTATCCCTAAACATGTCTATTTGCATAATCTCGAGAGCCTTGGCTTTGTCATCTGAGGCCTGTGTTTGCTATTTCTACATGGTCACCACCAACTAAGGAAATTGCTTTTGAAGTGACTTTAATGATTTGTTTGCAGGGATAGCCAACACATACAATCATAACTGTGGGAATAATGACTACATTTTGTTAAATGAATTTACCTTTTCTTTTTTTAACTGACTATCAGGGGACTTCTACAAGCATCCCAAATTAGCAATGGTTGAGTTTCTTTCAAGCTCATGTGTCTTTTCCCAATTTTTTTCAAATTAAGTAATGGAGAGAGTCCTAACAATAACTCAAGGATAATGACTAACTTCTCTGATGGTTAATTGTGTGTGTCTGTGTGTGTAGAGGGGGGGAGCGGGGAGGGAGTTCCAGACTGTAGTTTTGAAGGTAAAATCAGGAGCTAGAATTCGAAAATGTCACTTCTGATGATTTTTTTGTTCTGTGTTCATTCTGATCAATGCCTGGTTAGCTGGGAAACCTAACAATTGAAAGTTGCTTCTTGCTTTGCAAATCATTCTGTAATCCTGTTATTCTCCATAAAATAATTAGTATAAGCTCAGCTGTTAGCAAAAGTCCTTTTAGAAGTAGGAACAAGTATGTCATTTGATTGACTCCTCATTGCTTGCTGCTGACACTTAGTAGGAAAACAGGAAGAAGTTGGTTGTGCATTTTGAGATCCATGGGTGAAAAACTTAGAAAATGAAAGTCTTATTATTCTTAGTTATTTAACTCCAGAGTTACTCTTCATCCTGTAGGACAAGTAAAGAAACAATGAGTGAAATTTGCTTATTGTTTGTTATGGTCCTAATGCCATAAAATTGTTTCCGGGTATAATAATTCCCCATAAACGTCTTGCTGCCAGCAGGCTTTAAATAGGAGGCTTGGGTCATATATAAGACATTTACTTCTCCCTGTGCTGGCTTGTGACATTCCATTACTGTGATTTTCTTTTGCAGCTTGGCAATACCCATCAATAAAAATGAAAAGCTGCTCCGGTCGCCCATCTCACCCCTCTCCGACGCCTCTAAACACAAATACTCCAGCGAGGACTTGACGTCTTCCAGCAGGTCCAGCGGCAGTGGCTTGTTCCCTTCCACCGCCTCCAACAAAAAGCTCAAGGCGGAGAGCCAGCTGCCGGCTCATGCCGCAGACCTCACGGTACGTTGATGCTCTTCCTGTCCCCATTGAATGTGAAATGAAGCTGAGCACACCCCGACACGCCACCTGTCTTAGCCCAGCACGGTCTGGACACACACTTGAGGTTCCAGAAAGGATCCCTAAGGCTGTTCTGGGAAGATTTGGCGCAGGGACAACTGCAGGAGGAGAAACTGAGGAGCCCTCTGCTCAGCAAGCCTGTGGGGTTTCGTTCCCCATTCTGAAAACAACAGCCCAGAGTAATACTATCACGAGACAAAGGAGATCGGGAGTTTGGGACCAACCCACCCTTTCATTTGAAAAGATTCCTTGTCCCAGAACAGAGCTAAGCCTGGAATGGAAACCCCAGGCCAAAATGTTGGGGTTCCCCCTCCAACCTGGGTGACCAGTGTAGCAGCCACAGTGTGGGACCCCCACCACCCCTCTTTAGGCAACCTCCTGGGGTGATTCCAGTGCCCTACACTCCCCTGGGGAGGGGAGGGGGTTGGGGTGCACCATCCATCTAGCTTCATAATTAGTGGACACGTGGCCTTGGGTCACTTGTTTCGTCTCTCTGAGCCTGTTTCATTTGCAAAACAGCATCATAAGATTTAAATGAGATGATGTTATCTAAAGAACCCAACACCTGTGGACATCTGTGCAACTAACACTACAAGCTAGTTCCTCTGTACTGCCCCCCAGCTGGGTGCTGGACCACGCATCCGCTGGGCTACATTATTTCATTCCACATCTCCCCACTGCATTCGCTCCGTCACTGTGCCTGTCAAAACCAGTGGGGCTTTGTGAGGCTGGGGGAGGTGAGATATGAGAATATGACTCGACAAGGAGATGGGGAGGCAGTACTCAATGCTTTATCCCATAATGAGATCAAAGGGTTAGTAGAAGGTCTTACAAGAGCCTAAATCTCATTGTATCAGGAAATTAACCCTCTAAAGTGCCCTCATTTGGGAACAATTATATTTAATTCTAAACTATAAGAATCTGAGAAAACCATATTAGGAAAACCTGAAATAAAAAACTACCAATTCAAATTTAAAAACAAACAAAACTTCTCTTTGCCTCTAGGTCCTTATAGCACAAGCAAAACATTGTATGGTGTGCAGAAATTTGTAAAAAAATAGAGACTTTATTTAGTCATTCTTTCCCTGACTAGATGGTTATTGAGCAAGTGCTTACTGGGTGCTGGGCACTGTGCCCAGCAGCAGAGACGCAAGGACAGTCTAGCAGATTCAATCTGAGCCTCCGTGAAACCTCCCGTCCAGCTGGGGAGAGCAACTTAGACAGGGGCCACACATCGGCGGTTCCGACCGCGCCTGCAAGAAGGAAATGCACGGGGGCTCTTACAGCGAGGAGGCTGATCCCCACATAAAATCGGTCCACACTGAAAGGAGCATTGGCATACACTCTGTCACTTTTTTTTCATTCTACTATTTTTAAATATTTTTTTATTGATTTCAGAGAGGAAGGGAGAGAGAAACATCAATAAGAGAATCATTGATTGGCTGCCTCCTGCACGCCCTCTACTGGGGATCGAGCCCACAACCCAGATCTGTGCCCTGACCAGGAATCAAACCATGACCTCCTGGTTCATAAGTCGATGCTCAACCACTGAGCCACACTGGCCGGGCTACCTTCTATTTTAGTTACTTCAGAGGAATTGATTTGAATTCCATAACCAAAGGCAATTGCCTTCTGATCCAAGTGTATGCACACAATGGGTGCTCTATAAATATTAGTGTCCCCAAGAGTTACAATTTTTTTAATTTTTCCACAAATCAATAGTGTCCTTTTAAAAACATATTTTAAATAATTTCTAGTAATTCCCTATGGCTTTTTCCAATCTTAACAGACAGCGAATAAGAGGCAGTCTGTTTGTAATCTGAACACCTCTTTTGCGAGGGATTGTGGGTTACAGCTTAGTGGTAAGTAGCACCTGGAGCTTGTTAGAAATGCATGCTCTCAGGCTCTGCCCCTGACCCACAGACCTGGAGGCTCTGAGGGGGGCCGCTGTCTGTGTGCTGCTATGCACAGAATGAGCTCATGCAGAGTCAACTTGGAGAACCACAGGTCTCGCCAATGGAGGAGAGCAGGGCGAGTGCTAGCCCCGGGCCCCCGTCCCAGCACTGGGAGACGGGCTGTCACTTGACCTCACCGAACCGCAGGGCCCAGGTCTGTGAGAGGCCACGCCAAGCCTTCTCCGATGATACTGTTGTGAGATGACACTGCACAGCATACAGGGGCGGGCAGAGTGGGTTTACAGTTGTGGGTGTGCGAAACACGGGGTTTATTCTTGTATTATTACAATCATTACCTGCATGGCTTTCTTTCATATGAACAACTGTAGACCTCCACCGAACCGCAGGGCCCAGGTCTGTGAGAGGCCACGCCAAGCCTTCTCCGATGATACTGTTGTGAGATGACACTGCACAGCATACAGGGGCGGGCAGAGTGGGTTTACAGTTGTGGGTGTGCGAAACACGGGGTTTATTCTTGTATCATTACAATCATTACCTGCATGGCTTTTTTTCATATGAACAACTGTAGACCTACTTTTGCCCCACCCTGTATCTGAAAGCCCCTTTTGAGAACTGGGATGCACATATTTCTTTTTCTTTATTTAAACAAAAGCACCACCGATTCTAACAGAGTCTGGGACACAAGATATTCTGTGCGATGGGTTGCTCTTTCAGCCACGTGGCCAGTTTCTCAGAACCGGCATGTTGTTTGTTGTTTAGAAAGCAGCTCACCACAGCTCGGAAAGTGTTCTCCACAAGCCACGGCCACAGACGGAACCGTGGTCCCCGGGCTCCAGCGGCCACCGGGACTGCAAGAGGCAGAAACTCGTTTTCGACGACATGTAAGTGTGGACTCTGCGGCTACGGTGAGGGCCAGCGGGAAAGGGCAGTCCCACAGGGGAGGGGACGTGCATCTGGGATGCAGTGGCCATTCCTGCCGCGACCTGTCAGGTAAGCGTCCTCTCAAAGGGATGTGCAGCTGAACTTGAGTGGCCCCCGGGGCCTGGGGGGACTTCGGAACAGCCAGAACCACCGCGCGCAGGGGGCTGCAGCCAGGATGTCCGAAAGGAAGGCGAACGGCATCAGCGAGCCTTTTGTACTCGTGACTGTTGGCGGTTGTATGCTACCAGAGAGAAACGTTTTTGTTTTGATAAAACAGGCTCTCAAAGGGATGTGCAGCTGAACTTGAGTGGCCCCCGGGGCCTGGGGGGACTTCGGAACAGCCAGAACCACCGCGCGCAGGGGGCTGCAGCCAGGATGTCCGAAAGGAAGGCGAACGGCATCAGCGAGCCTTTTGTACTCGCGACTGTTGGCAGTTGTATGCTACCAGAGAGAAGCGTTTTTGTTTTGATAAAACAGGCAAAGAATAATAGTGATTCACTCCCAGAAGCTCTTTCCTTGGAAATGCTGTATTCTTTCCCGAGTCGGTTTGGCTCAGTGGATAAAGCGTCAGCCCGCGGACTGAAGGGTCCTGGGTTTGAATCTGGTCAAGGGCATGTACCTCGGTTGCAGGCCCAATCCCCGGCCCTGGTCGGGGGGCTTGCGGGAGGCAACCAGTCGATATGTCTCTCGCATCTATGTTTCTCTCTCTCTCTGTCTCTCCCCCTTCCCTTCCACTCTCTCTAAAAGTCAATGAAAAAAATATCCTCGGGTGAGGATTAAAAAGAAAATGAAATCTATAATCTTTATACCAGTATAAACAGTGCTTTTACAGGAAAAATATCCTGTCATCGTCGCTCCATCCTGCACTAAAACCCAAGTACTACTTCCTTTCCCAGCAGCAATTTAAAAGGAGGAGAAACGAGAGAAGGAGATGAATAAAGATAACATCCTGGAATGCTCTTGAGATGCTGAAAGTGACAAATAAGAAATTATGAAAATTACTGAGGCTCTTAGGGAAGAAAATATGTGTCAAGGACAAGCCTGGAAAGCAGAAGAGATGGTTTCAAGAGTTTGGCTTGACGCCTGTTTGCAACCTCAGCTGTGCACCAGGCACCGGTCCATCTCTGTGTGAGGCACCACATTAAACGGGGCTGCAGCCGCCTGTGATAATGAGAGATCCGCCCTCAGGCCAGATTGCCTACAATCCGGCCCAGGGACAGACACTAAACCACTAACCCCACCGGAGTCAGAAAATTAAAGGGTGCGAAATGTCCCCAAGTCCCAGCGTCCTTATCATAGAAGTGATAGCCCTCACACCTGTCCTCCAAGGACCCCAGAATTTGGGGATAGAAAGCCAAATCTGCATTCTTTCTTAGTTTCATTTACTGAACATGTTCCAAGATCATTGGATGTATGAAAGGCTATGGTGGTCCAGGACGCCCTGCCAGAGTGGCTCCATTGGTTGAGCACCGTCCTGTGCATGGAAAGGTTGTTGCAGGTTCAATTCTCAGTCAGGGCATATACCTGGGTTGTGGGTTTGATCCCTGGATGGCACATAGGAAAGATAACCAATTGATGTTTCTCACGTCAGTGTTTCTCTCTCCCTCTCCCCACCTCTCTATCTCTTTTCTCTCTCTCTCTCTCCCTCTCTCTCTCTCTCTCTCTCTCTCTCTCCTTCCATCTCAGATGAGAGTTTTAAAGACAACAACAACAGGGTGGCCCAGGAGGACGTGTCTTTTTCTCCTCTTCCCTCAGCTGCTATAGCTGCACTCAGCTCCAAGCACGCTCTCCTCCTGGCCCTCACAACCTCCTCATCTTCTCCACGGCCCCAAGCAGCAAGGGAGGTCATCTTTGTTAAACAAAAAAATTTCACAGCCCAAAGATTTTCTTTTTTAAAAAATTTTATTGAATTTATTGGCGTGACATTGGTTAGTGAAATCTTTGAGGTTTCAAGTGTACATTTCTATAATAGATCATCTGTATAGTGCATTGTGTGTTCACCACCCAAAGTTGAGTCACCATATATTTGACTTTCTTTACCCTGTTCTACCTCCCCCCAATGCCCTTCCCCGCTGGTAACCACCATACTGTTGTCTGTATCTGTGAGTTTTTGTTTGTTTGTTGCTTTCAGTTTTATATCCCAGGCATGAGTGAAATCATATGGTTATTGACTTTTTTCTGTCTGATTTTGCTTAGCATGATATCCTCAAGATTCATCCATGTTGTCGAAAATGACAGTATTTTATCTTCTTATGGCTGAGTTGTGTTCCATTGTATATATGTACCACATCTTCTTTATCCAATCATCTATCAAAGGCTACTTTGGTTGTTTTCATGTTTTGGCCACCATGAATAATGCTGCAATGAATATAGGAGTAAATATATATTTATGAATAAATGTTTTCAAATCTTTCAGGTAGATACCCAGAAGAGGGGTTGCTGAGTCATATGGTAACTCTATTCTTAATCTTTTAGGGAACTTCTACACTGTTTGTCATAGTGGATGTACCATCTACATTCCCACCAGCAGTGAATGAGGGTTTCTTTTCCTCCACAACCTCTCCAACACTTGTTATTATTTATCTTGTTGACAATAACCATTCTAACAGGTGTGAGGTGGTATCTCATTGTGGTTTTGACTTATATTTCCCTAATAGCTAGTGAAGTTGAGCATGTTTTCATACACCTGTGGCCACCTGTATGTCCTTGGGAGAAGTGTCTGTTCAGATCCCCTGCCCATTTTTTAATTGGATTGTTTATTTTTGTTGTTGTTGAATTATATGAGTTCTTTATATATTTTGGATGTTAACCGCTTATCAGAGGTGTTGTTTGCCTTTTTGTCTTGATTATGGTTTCTCTTGCTTTTTAATTTGATGTAGTCCCTTTCATTTATTTTTGCCTTTAATTCTCTTGCATTTGGGTCAAATTCATAAAATTTTCACTAAGACCAAGGTCCTTAAGTTTAGTACTTATGTTTTCTTCTATGTAACTTACTGTTTCAGGTCTTATATTTTGGTCTTTGACCCATCTTGAGTTCATTTTTGCAGATGGTGACAAATGGCAATCTAGTTTTATTCTTTTGCACGTGGCTTTCCAATTTTCCCAGCATCGTTTATTAAAGAGGCTTTCTTCTCTCTATTAGAAATTTTTGGCTCTTTTATCAGAAATTATTTGCCTATATATATGGGGGTTTATTTCTGGGTTCTCAATTCTGCTCCGTTAGTCTGTGTGTTTGTTTTTCTGCCAATACCATGCTGTTTTGATTATTGCTGCTTTGTTTTATAATTTGAAGTCAGGGAGTGTGACATCTCTGGCTTTGTTCTTTGTTCTCAGGATTGCTTTGGCTATTCGGGGTCTCTTGTGGTTCCATACAAATCTAATGACTTCTTGTTCTATTTCTTTAAAAAATGACATTGGGATTTTGATGTGGATTGCATTAAAAAGGCACAGAGTAGTGGATTGAATCAAAAACAAAACCCAACCATGTGCCACCTTCCGGAGACACATCTTAGCTGCAAGGACAAATAAAACTTAAAGTGAAAGTGTGGGAAATGATTCTCCAAGCAAACGACACCCAGAGAAAAGTGGTGTAGCCATACTTTCATCTGACAAAATAGGTCACAAAATAAAGAAAGTAACAAGATGCAAAGATAGACGTTTTATGATAGAGGGGACAATCTACCAAAGCTTTCCTGAAAGAAAGGGGTTATTGAGCCCAATGCTGCCAGAAAAAGAACCAGGTCCTGGGGTGTGCGGTCCGACCCACCAGGAGCAGGGCTGTGGGGGATAGGCCCGATCTTCTGCACCCATGTTTTGGGGAAGAAAGATGTAAGTAGTTTTGAAAGAATTTACATTGGTTACAGAGCGGGACCAGGACACGGTGAAGCAGAGACAGTTCTAGGCTAAGGCTGGGTGCACAGTGCATAAAGATGAACTATTTACTAATTTTGATCACGTATGGGCAGCAGACCTGAAAGTTCATGCACGTACAGGATGCGGTGGCATCTTTGTTCCCTATAGAAGTTGATGCAAAGCTCCAACAGCCATTCAGGAATGTGAGCAGACTATTGTTAGTTGGCCCACAGCTACTCACTGCTTACATCACTCTTACCTCTCACTCTCCACCACTGTAATTTAATTTGAGACATCACAGTATTTTTCTCATATCATTCGGCAAACTGCGGCTTGCGAGCCACATGCAGCTCTTTGGCCCCTTGAGTGTGGCTCTTCCACAAAATACCGACTTCTGCGCATGGGCCACGAAGTCTCAATCGCACTGTACATGCGCGCCTGCACGTGGTATTTTGTGGAAGAGCCACACTCAAGGGGCCAAAGAGCTGCATGTGGCTCGCAAGCCGCAGTTTGCCGACCACTGCCCTAGGTGGTGGACATGTAATGTGAATACAATCAGTTGGTCATATATAATTAGGGTTCCGTGGTATAAATTGTTCGCATGAGCTTTAACCATTTATAAAAACGGAAGATTAGAATTGTGTTTAATTACCACATGGAAACTTGCATTTGGAATTCATAATCTAACAACAGGATCAAACACTGAGATGCCCAAATCATCAAACATTTCCAGCAAGTAATGTTAAGGGCATGGTATTCACACACACACACACACACAGGAAATGGAAATGTAAGGAATTTTCTAATGTATGGACCAGAAAGCTAAGTCAGACACAGCAACAACAAAGTAATTGTACTTTGATCTGCAGTTTCTTGAACTACTTATACAAGAAAATGTTTCTCAGTTTATTGGGGCTTCAACTAATATAATTTTGTCACCATGTATATCAACCACGAGGTGCTGCCATGGGTCTTCCTATTAGCAATATGTCTAATTTTTCTGGCTGACAGCCACAATAAAACTGTTCCTCCTTTTATGGAGATAGATATAATAAGAATAAAAAAAGCTCTCTTCCACATCCATCACAGGGAGAGGGAGATGACGTGTTCCAGTCGCCCTGTGTCCCAATTGATTTGAAACCCATAGCAGTGAAATAAACATGCACCTCAACCCGCCACCCCACCACTGAACTAAGAACGTCCTGGGCAGATTTGTCAAGCTGGAAAAGTAGAAATAAGCATGTGTCTCCCTGGAAGCAATAAGAGATTGTCTCTGAAGGGATCCCTGGGCGAGAAAGTCACCTAAGATTGTGTAAAAGGTCTCCCAGGTCCCATTGGTATGTGCTGAGGGCTTGCCAAGGGCCAGGTACAGTGGCAGGAAGCAGCTAGGATACATGATTATGTAATTACCTCTCAGTTATGAATTCAGGGGAGCGGAGGCACATGGTGGCCTCCCCAGAAAGGTTTCTGGGACCACAGACTTGAGCGTCCTGCTCCTTCTCCGCTCTCCTGCGCCAGGCAGCTCCCCCACCGGCAGCCTCCCCGGCAGATGCGACCTGACTCCTGTATCGTCATTCCTGGCTTCTCGCTCGGGGTGTCAACAAGCAGTGGAATGACCAAAGAAAGGCCACCAGTGGAAGAAAAGAGCAAGAGAGTAGCACTGACATCACGTCGAGTGGATGGAAACCCAGTTACAGCGATCCAAAAAGTAACAGATGCTGGGCTGTCATTTAATTCTTAAAGCCGCATCGTGTAGCTTTTTTAAAAAGTAAACTCATCCTTTGTATTATAAATACTCATTAATGGTTGGATAAATATGCGGTTCAGACAGCAGCTGAATCCACTGGGGGCCCAGTGACAAGTGTGGGATGAACCCCACTGAGTTAGCGTGACATCCCCAGGGGTAGTGCCTGCTTCTTCCTTTTTGCCTGAGTGTCAGGGATCCACATGCAGGTGCATTTGAATCCTCGGGCTTCCAGGCCCCTTTCTCTGTTCCCAGCTAAACAAGCACCCATGTGTGTCTCAGGATGCAGAAGGAACTGAACTGAATAACATGATTTTGAAAATGTGATCCAGGTCAGCTTGTTCTGCGAAAACTGCAGGCTCGGGTTGGCGGAGTGCGACTGCACCTCCCGGGCTGACATCACTACTTGACAGCCACGGTCTTGAGGTGACACTGGTGTGATTACCAAGCTTTTGTTTAAAAAAAATCATAAGAATTTATGTCAGTGAGTGACAGCATTGCATTCAACTCAGCGCCTAGAAGCTGATCTCACAGTGCAGAGCCAGGAGCTATAAATTGCGTGGTGTCCTAATTAGTGACGGGAGTTCTCGGCCGGGGAGGGAGCACAACTGTGTCCCAGGCCTCAGCACAGACGTCCAGGGCAGAGCTCAGTGGTGAAATGCTCGGCTGGAGAACGCAGCCTCGTTCCCACGGGCCATATTGCTGCGTTGGCAGCCAGGGACCCCAAGTGCCAGGCGCCTGCTGCTCCCAGAAGGATGGGCTGTCTCTTGCCCACATTTCACTAGGAAGTCAGTCACGATCATCACCTTCAGCCAAACGCCCCATCTGTCCTGTGGTACCAATAACAGGAGCCCAGCTCCTCCAGCCTCTGACGTTGAGAACAGACGCCCTCGGCCACCGGGCGCTGGAGGCCATGGCATGTGAAATGTGCCCGGTAGGGAAGGAAGGGGGCTTGGCATTTGTAATGTCCTTCTGCCCGGCAGTCTCAGGGCTAAAGGGATTTAAATCTTTTAGAGGATGGGAAGATTCCTGTATGTTAAAGGTCAGATCTCACGCAGCATGGTTTAGTCAGAGGACACCAACTGACATCCTTGAGTAGGTGGTGACATCACATGGCGCCCCCATGGAGGGCTTGCTGTGACCTTGCTCTTCTCCTGAGGGGCTCCCCGTCCCTTCAAGGCTGGACCCCACCTTTTCGATCAGTATGCCTTTATGTTCTTCATATGGGATTTTTTTCCACCACGGAATTCCTGCCTCTCAATCAGGTCCTTATTTTGTTCTAACCAAAAAAGAGAGAGAAAAGGGGACGTAGGCTTGGGGGTGGGTGGCAACAAAGAATTCAGATTTCCCTGTTTGAAATCTTACCTCTCTGACCATTTTAAGGGTTTTGTTGATGAGAGAGAGAAACAAAGAGAGAGTTTGTTGTTCCACTTATTGATGCATTCATTGGTTGATTCTTGTACGTGCCCTGATGGGAGATCAAACCCAAAATCTTGACGTGGTGGGACAACACTCTAAACAACTGAGCTACCTGGCCAGGGAGTAAAGGGTTTTGTAATATTATTTATTTTAAACTAGAGGCCCGGTGCACGAATTCATGCACCAGTGGGGTCCCTCAGCCTGGCCTATGGGATTGGGCTGAAACCGGCTCTCCAACATCCCCCGAGGGATCCTGGATGGCAAGAGGGCACAGGCCAGGCAGAGGGACCCCACCAGTGCATGATCGGGGCCAGGGAGGGACTGCGGGAAGGCTCCAGGGCATGTCCAGCCCGTCTCACTCAGTCCCAATCCACCGGACCCCAGCAGCAAGCTAACCTACTGGTGGGAGCGTCTTCCCCCTGGTGGTCAGTGCACATCATAGTGAGCAGTTGAGCGGCCTTAGGATATCATACGCTTTGATTGGTTAAATGGACAACTGGACACTTAACATATTAGGCTTTTATTATATAAGATGTCACACCCAGAGAACAACAAAAATCGAATTGATGAGTTTCCATTTCACTAGAAAGTTGCTTTTGATGGAATAACAAACCCTGCGCCTCTCCGCCCGCGTCCTGGAAAGCGCGTGCTGTTTTCTGTGTGTGGCCGTGGCCGAGGGAAGCAGTCATCTGCACAGCCAAGGCCTGAAGGAGGCACAATGACTGGTCGCTGGTGCTTCTGAGAAGCCGGGGCTCAGGGACTCGGGTCCCAGCCAACCCAGGGTTAGAGAACACAAGCTGCAGGTGAATCCATGCTTCCTAAATGCAGGCCACCTGCAAAGCCAGCTCCAGCACCGGAGGGGCGGGCTCTGCAAGGCCTCAGCAGCGGCGTCACTCAGCGCATCTAAACCATTCCTGAACTGCCCTGTTTCAGCTACAGTGCACACTCAATGTAAGTTTCAGGTGTACAGCACAGTAGTTAGACATTTGTGTGATTTACAAAATGACCCCCCAATAATTCAAGTACCCACCTGGCACCATACATAGTTATTGCAATATTATTGATTATATTCCCCATACTGTGCTTTATATCCTGTGACTATTCTGTAACTACCAATTTGTACTTCTAATCCCTTCACCTTTTTCACCCAGCCTCCCACCCTCTCCCGTCTGGCAACTTCCTACACATTCTTCTTTGTGGAGAAAGTACCCCAACGCTCAGGACACTGGGACGCGTCTGGGGTTTATCAAATGGCAGCTGACGGGATGTCAGGTGATGAATTCACTTGGCGTGCAGTTGCCTATTTGTCTGATTTGGATTTCAACTTCCCCAAGAAAATTACTCCGATTTCTGCTGTGCCAAGGCACCTGTTTATTCAAACAGCCGTGCGCTCCTGCCTGCCAGGTTTCACAGAACAGGCTGGCGCTGCTGGGGCTCCTTCCCAGAGGCAGGAATGACAGGAAGCAGTCTGCCAGCCTCTCCCTGGGAGCCCATTCAACTGTCTCCTCCACGAAGGAGAACAAAAGGACAAGGTTGCCATAATCCTCGAGGGCCAGAGAAATATTAGGGCAGCCCAGACCAGTCGCTGCTTAGAAGGCAGGCGCATGCTGGTAGGTGGGAGGGCGAGGAGAGGAAAAGAAAAAGAACGCAGCATTCTTGCGGATCAAGTGCTCAGATTATTTTTGCTGCTGAGACCTCTTATGACAAAGATACATGCAGCTAAGCGTTGCCTTTTTAGGTCACTCAAGGCCCATTTCTGAAGATCAGCCCAAGCTACACAATTACATGGATGATGTTTAATTGAACTTTTTTTAGGCTTGCTCCTGTATCCTCATAAAATGCCATCACTGACAAACAATGTGAAGAATGTCATTATCTAAATGAAAAACAAAATCTTCAGGTTTTCCGTGTAAAAAAAATAGATTAGGTGATAAATCTGTCTGAACACTGAGATAATTAGATTTTGTCTTAGTACCTTTACCATATCATGTTCTGTAACTGCCACAATAGTAACAACAATTTCATTTTCCTACTGACTTGAGCATTGCAGGTGGAGCGATGCCTGGTAACAGCACGCATCCTCCGATGGACAATTTCAGCAACATCCCATTGGTCCCTTTGCCTCTATAATGATCTGGTCTAGCAGCCTGGCACCAGAAATCACCTAAAAGGAGAAAAATGGGCCAATCTTCAGGCCGTCTTCAGTGAATCAGTGTAACGAGCCCTCCATTGATGCAAAGATGAGAATTCTAATGTGTTCCTAAGTGGCCTCTGGATGGTGCATTTCCAGCATCTCAGGTTACTGGTGTTGCTGCAGTGATACAGTCAGAACATTAGATGTGTTACTTATCCACGTCCACTATTATGAGGGTTTGTGACTCAGCCTTCATATCAGGTTTAAAAATACATTCATATGCTGCAGATAAAAACAGCATTGATGGAGGACCCCATAATAGGAATTAGGAGGCACTGCCATCCATAAGGGTAATGTAGAAGGCTTGTAAAAACTGAGATGTCTTAGCTTATTATCAAGAGAATCCTTTCATGAAAACGAAATGCATTTGAAATGATGATCTGTTAGCAACAGGACCTACCAAATGGGAAGAAAAAAAAATGACCAAACTCATATACTGGAGTGTAGAGCAGATAATGATGTAGAGAATTTCAGGTTGCCATGGAGACGTTCTCTGGCTCATTGGCTATGTTGCTGCCATCAGAAGCCACCACTCTCTTCTAAGCTCAAAATGAATTCAGTGCTATTCAAGGGGAATTCATTTTCCTTCTCCCATGTGCCTAAAACTGCAGGGTGGGAAAGATCAAAGAGGCCACAGCGTCGTCCCTGCTGAAAGGTACCAGCTGCCGAGTTGTGTGAATGCAATGACTGTAGCCCAGGGTAGCTCAGAAGATAACTGAATGCACAGAAGTGTAGTGTGAACAAGAGGTAATGCCTCAGATTAGGAAAGAAAGACGTGAGAATGGACCAAAGTAACCAAGAAGGCCTCGTGGCAGTAAAATCTGAGGGATGGGTGATATTTGGCTCGTCGTAGGACTCAGTGAAGGAGCAGAGAAGGGAATATTCCAGACAGGAGAAAAAGTGGGAGCAGAGCTGCTAAGACAGGGACAACATGGTAACAAGACAGTGAGGAGGTGACCCCTGTGGTTGGAGGCCTTGGTGAGTGAGTGACAGCTGGGTGAGATTACCGGAGGCCTGAGCTGAGATGTCCTGGGCACTGGAGAATGGCTGTAGGTCTGTGACAGGCTGGTGAGGTAAGGAAAGCCATATTGTACAAATATTGATCAGGACTGAAGTCCGGGATAGACTGGAGGGGAGTGAAACTGTAACCCAAGGGAGGTGCTGGGAGCCTAGATTTCTGTGGTGGATGTTTCCTTGAGAAAAGAAAGGGGAATTTATTTATAAGAAAGCATCCATGGCATTTCATAACAGGGGAGAAATTGATGGAAATACTTGGACTCCTCTTCTGAACAAGTGGGCTCTGGGACCACATCTGAAGCTCAGGAGTCTGACCTGGGTTTGGGCTAGCAGTGGAGTTTGGTCTTCGTCTTCGCCACATGAAACAAAGGGAAAACCAAACAAGAATGCAGAGGATTTTTTTGGTCAGTGAAACTGCTCTGTAGGATACTAGAATGGTGGATAAATGTCATTAAACATTTGTCAAAACCCATAGAATATACAACATCAAGAGTGAACACTAGAGTGCACTAAGGGCTTTGGGTGATAATGATACAGGTTCATTGATTGTAATGAATGTACCACTCCTGTGGGGGATGCTGATAGTGAAGGGATGCTGACAGTGGGTGTGTGAGGCAGGAGATGCATGGGAACCCTTTGTGCTTTCTCCTTCCTGTCAACCTAAACTCGCTCTAAAAAAATAAAGTAGTTCATTAAAAACCAACAACAAAAATCATGTAAATCGCCAGAATTGGAATCAAAGACCTAACAGACAGCCAACATGTATTCAGAGGTCAATATGGGGACAAAGAACTTTGGAAAACAATCATGTAAAGGCCACTAAAGCCATTCAAACGGAAGAAGTATGGACATCTAGGAAGGGAACTGGAGAAACCAGAGTCTGTAGGACCAGGGCCTGCAATGAAGGAACCTGCAGGCCAGTGGAGACCCGCCAAGATGAATGGGAGTTTGCAGGCCTGAGTGACAGGAGGAATTGCAAAGGGAAGATGAGCCAAAACGGAAGTTTTATTAATGCATTAAGGAAACCCTGCAACTGTGTTCCTCATTTCTTTGTTGAAGTTGAATATTTCTAGCGTGGTACCACAGTCCTGACAATATTTTATGCTTCAATGATTTGTGACCTATGACCAGTTTGTTTCTTTGATTGATTGGTTGATTAAAGCCATTAAAATGAGCATAATTGTTTTGGATTGCAGTGGTATCGGCAATATGATATTCATGGTTTTTCTAAGCATTTTGACCTTTTCAGATAAAAGGTCACCTAATATCTGACCACCTAATATTGCAGTGGGAAAAGAGACCCATTAGAATCTGAAAAAGACAGTTCAGAATAAGCATGTAACAATAGGTTAAACAGTCCATGGTTCATATCACTACCTACGTCTTATCGCTTTCGGGGAGTCCTGGCTTATATTGGGTATCCATGAGTAAGTCAAGTTTATTGACTACATAAAGACCTATAATACCACAAAAAAAGTTTAAGCTGATATCACCTCAAGTATGCAGATGTGTAAAAACTATCAGACTAAGCATTTAAAGGTGCAGTGTGATGAGTACCTCAGTGTAACTTGAAGTTACACGCACACTCGGATCATCTCCCGGCAGAAGCAGTGCTGGCCGGGGTGTTGCTTTAATGATGCACGGCTGCTGCTCATATTGACCAGCCAGCTAATCAGAGCTGTAGAGAACCAGGCCACGACTGCGTTGTTACAAGGTAGACATCGTTTTACAGTTAATTTCCTTATGCCTGGAATGGAATCATACAGCATTACCTCTTTTCATTTCCCACTGCCAAGCTTTAAAATAATTACATATGGGTACATATAACTCTACCTTTTATACCTGTAAATGACACAGATTTTCATAAGGATACATATATATACTCACCCATGCAATTATTATGAGGTATATTTTGCAATCTTTACATTAAAAAGCCATTGTTTCGTGTAAATATCACAAAGTAAGTTTTTTACTTGTTTTCTTAACCATGCAATAAAAAATCTGATTCAAATCAGGCACTGGGGAGCCATGTTAAAATCACTGCAAATGTAGATGATCGGCATATACTGTGTTTTGAATTGCTAACTTAAGCAAAATATAATCGTGGTACTTTACATACGGGCAGTGATTTGGAAATGTGAAAAGTACCTGCTTCCCTATTAAGCAGAGTTTTGAAATTGTGATTTAAGTTTGAGCAAAAGGAAGGAATATTTTCAGGAGACCTTACTCTTCCACAGTAGTGACATTTGGCATCATCCTCTCCTTGCAGGCCGCGCAGTGCAGATTATTTTATGCAAGAAGCTAAGCGGATGAAGCATAAGGCAGATGCAATGGTAAGTTCCTTTTCTCTCCAGATACGTTTTTCCAAATGATGTTTGTACTGCACCTTCATCACTGGGGCAGTGTAGCTGGGGTAATTATAAAATCTATTACAAGGATGGCTGAGTCTGTTAAATGGAGAAATGTTTATATAATCAAGCACTCATCACCCAATAAAGTATGACTTCAACCAATAATGCCTGACAGGGAGAAAGCCCTGGAGAAATGAATATTTTATTTTAGTCCTAAGTTTTGAATAGTAACTAGAGGTAATGGAGACAGTGGGTAGCATTTTTTTTCTTTAAAAATAAAATCTAAGTTTGCACTTTTCTGTCATATTAGCCTGGCCAGCCCTTGGCGTGGTCCCAGGATCTAATCCCTTTTCAAAAAGACTTGTGTTCTTCATGGGTATCTGCCAAAATGAATACTTCTCTGAAACTGTACAGCAGAAACTATTATAACGCACATAAGCCTCTAGAGCAGTGATGGTGAACCTTTTGAGCTCGGCATGTCAGCATTTTGAAAAACCCTAACTTAACTCTGGTGCCGTGTCACATATAGAAATTTTTTGATATTTGCAACCATAATAAAACAAAGACTTATATTTTTGATATTTATTTTATATATTTAAATGCCATTTAACAAAGAAAAATCAACCAAAAAAATGAGTTCGCGTGTCACCTCTGACACGCGTGTCATAGGTTCACCATCACTGCTCTAGAGCAACAGTTCTCAACTTGTGGGTCGCGACCATCGGAAAACACATATAGCATAACAGATATTTAATTATGATTCATAACAGTAGCAAAATTACAGTTATGAAGTAGCAATGAAAATAATTTTATGGTTGGGGGTCACCACAACATGAGGAACTGTATTAAAGGGTCGCGGCATTAGGAAGGTTGAGAACCACTGCTCTAGAGTCACCATGACTTGATGTTTATAAAAAAAAATAATGTTTCTTACTTGGATAATCTCCTGTTTTGGAAAGCTTGAAGCTGTTTAGACATTAGATTTTTTTTTAAACGTATGTGTGTGTTTTTTCTAAAAGCCATTGTATGGTTATTGCATCTTGAGGCCTCGTCCAAAAGGACTCTTTCCTCAGGGAATGCCAGCTCCATTCCCCACCAGCATGTATAACTGAGGCTGGGGAGCTGGAGATGGAGAAGGCATTTCAAATGACCTTTATCGTATTGTTCCAGTGTTGAAGATGCCCAAACCATAACAGCACTCCGCTCCCAATGCTACCGATGTTGCCCATCAATATTTACTTGTCTGAGGATCACTGCCTAGGTTCATCAGTGCAAGGGACATAACCAGAGTGTCAGAAAGTAGAGAAGGTGCAGTTCTTGCCCTCACACTCCCACAGGCTGATGAAGGGTTATGGTCACCTGAGGAGCTGAGGCAAGGTCACTGTTGGAGAAGAGCAGCGAACTTTAAAGCAGAATGAAAAGTTCTGCCTGAATCACCAGGGTGACTAGGATTCTTCACTCAGTGTCACCTTGTCCAACCCGACACAGCTTCAGCCAGCAGGCCTGTGTTCCTACCGGCCTCTAAGCAGACCTTGCTCATGCCAGCCAGCAGGCCTGTGCACTTGTAGAACCTCACACTCACACGCTCACAGCTCGCACATACTTACACACTCTCACTCTCGCCACACTCACTTTCAGCATGCTCCCCAAATCCTTTCCTTCCCACTGTCATTTTCAGGTCTCCTCCCCAAGGCCTCCCGCCTCTGAAGCCCCACCACCTGCTCCCTTCCTACCATCTCATGTGCATTGGACTCCTTGCTCTGCATTTCAAGTCACTCGTAGGCTGCCTTGCACTGTGAACTGTCCTGTGGGTGCACATTTTTTCTCTCTAATTATATTATATGTTCTTGGGAGGAACTTGTGTGTATCGAGTACACATAGGACAGAATTGGGTGCTTCAGGAAATCCTTACTGAATGAAATGGCTTCTTTAATCTGAAAGCGTTGCCAAGAAATATTACTGGATAGCCTATTAGGGTTATAAGCTGTTTAAAAATTTGATTTGCTAATGAGGGAGTATTTTGCTCTACATTTCTGTTTTCTAAGGCATCATTATCAATGAGAATTTTTTTTAGAGGCAAGACTTATATTAGTAATTAGAGTATTTGTGTAATTCTGTTTTGATTCACAAATGAATACTGGAGAGATTATGCAATTCAAACTTAAAATATGTAATTATCTACAGAGAGTAGCAAAGTATGGAACCAGGAACTTGATGTATAAATTTATATTTAATAGAACCTAAGAATATAAAGCTCATTCTTGCTGTTGTGGGGAAAGATTAACATCAATTTAGACAACCTCATATAATCCAAAAAAATGTTCTTTATTAAATATCAACTCTGTATCCCCTTTTAGCTAAGCTGAAATATTGCCTTGAGTTTTATCTCCTCTCCTCACTCTCATCCCTGACTGGGGTCCTGACTATGAAAGACATAACTACACACACACACACACACACACACACACACAATAGGAGGAAGGCATGGAAAAGGAAATGTCAGATAATGTAAAATACAAAAGTACAGGTTTATGCTGTAAATCATCAAAGTTGAAGTATACAAAAAAGAGTATGAAAATTCTTATATGGAATCATACCTACCAGCTTCGCTGTGTATTTAGCAGAGCATGGAGGAACAAGGAATGAAGCTGCCACGCTTCATTGAAAGAGGAGCAACCAGGAAGTTCTGAGCAGTTCTAATTGGCAGTTGTTACATAGATTTGGTACAATTCTGTCTGTAACCATTCGCTCATTTACCCTAAAATAGTGGCAGTTTATGAAGATAACTAGAAGAGGAAGTGCCCCATTTCTTTTTTCTCTCAGTTCCATTCACAGGATTTTAGAACTCAAAAGTTGGATTTCTCAAATGAAGTGTATAGACTGTGTGACAATAATGTTTAAAATCGGTACTTAGGGAAGACACTGTGTTAACTCTGTTGAACAGGTGGAAAAGTTTGGAAAGGCTTTGAACTACGCCGAAGCAGCCTTGTCATTCATTGAGTGTGGAAATGCAATGGAACAGGGCCCAATGGAATCCAAATCTCCATACACAATGTATTCAGAAACAGTGGAACTCATCAGGTAAGTGCTGTGTTTTCTCGCTGGGCGGGTGGGGTTGGGGAGTGAGGAATGTGTGTAAGTACTCTGAATACAGAGAAAAGATGTCAACCTGTAGTACCAGCTACTAAGAACCTTTGTTCATCTCCGAAAGTAAGGATGTAAGATTTTGCATGACACTTTCAGCATCCCCTGATTCCTTTGCCCTCATTATGATGAGGCAGGGCAGCTCCTATAACCCCTTATTGCTGTAGGAAGGAAGCTGAGTCTGGGTGAGATATGAATGCCCACTTCACCCAGCTAGGAAGTAGCAAATTTTTAACTCACTTCACTTCTATGCTGCTTTTTTTAAAATATGATTCATGTTGGTGTAATCTCAATTCTAACTCCATCAATAATGATTCAGAAGTATTTAATGAAAGGAAAGCAGATTCAGGGGATTTTAGGGAAGGAAATGTATCCTATGATTTAATATCTCAGAGGTCCTGGCGTTGTCCTAGTGTTAAGACTTAGATGTGTGCATCATTCCCCAACCTGGGTTAAGGCATGGCATGTGAGCAGAACAGAGTTTCTGATGGGGGCACCTGAAGGGGTGGGTGGGAGACATTTCTTTTTCATGATGGAGACCTGGAAAGGCACATCCTTATCATCTCATTAATGAACCAATAAGGGCATTTCAGCCGTTAACCCTACTGAGAACCTTTGTCATATGATTTATGTTTTTAGCGAGTTCAGTTGATAATGAACTTTGGATAATGTCTAATACCCATTATATAAAATAATTCTTCCCAAAACTAACAGAAATAAAAATCTCACTGAATGGGCTCAGTAGTTCAGTGGTGATGACAGAGGATAGAGTCAATTAACAGAAAATAGCATTTACCCAATCTAAATAACAGAGAGAAAATAGACTGGAAAAAATGCATAGAGCCTCAAACACAATGACAGAAGATCCACATATGTATCATTGGAGTCCCAGAAGGAAAGGAAGACAGCAAGACTGAAGAGTATTTGAAGAAGTAATAGCTGAAGCTTGCCAATTTTGACAAAAGATATAAACATACAGGCTCAAGAAGCTGAGAAAAACCCAAATAGGATAAACCCCAAGAAATGCATATGAAGACACATCATAACTACATTTCTGAAAACTAAAAGCAAAGAAAAAGAAATCTTGAAGGCAACCAGAGAGAAATGACATGTTACTGTAGGGGAACACCAATTCAAATGACAGCTGACTTCGCATCTGAAACCGTGGAAGCCAAAAAGAGAGTGGCACAGCATTTTTTAAGTGCTGAAAGGGAAAAAACCTATCAAACAGTGAATTCTAGATTCAATGAAACTATTTTTCAGGAATGAAGAGGAAATAAATATATTATCTGACTAAGAAAAACCCAACATTGCAGATTAGCTAGAGGAAGTCCCTCAAACAGAAAGAAAATGGCAAATAAAAAGGAATCTTGGAGCATCGTGAAAGAACAAAGAACAGCTGAAGAAGATATGTGCAATAAACTATCTCATGAGTTTTATAAATCATACGTGTTGATTGAAACAAAAAGTATACCACTATCTGATACTCGAGACAATGTTATTTAAAAGTGGAGAAAGTAAAGGGACATAAATAGAAGTAAGGCTTCCACACTTCGCCGAAAGTGGAGAATGTTGATATCAGTAAATTGTGATGTCTTATGTGTATATTGTAAAATCCACAGCAGCCACTGTTAAAACTATGCAAAGAGATACACATGAAAACACTACAAATCTGCATGTTGTAGAGGTGATATAATAATAGTATCGTTTCTTGAGCAGTTTACAACAAGCTAGTTCATTATGTCAAGAGCTTTCCAAATACTATCTCAGTTAATTCTTACAACAGTCCTATGTCATTAGCAGTATTAGTTTTACTAGATACATAAGGACATGGAGGCTTAAAGATATTAGTTTATCTACACTCTCACAACTAATAATTGTCTGCTGGGATTTGGACCCAGGACTACCTGACCATTCCACATACTACTTCAGCTCTCTCAAAGAGTCTGCAAGTAACTTGGTATGTTTTTGGAGAGATGGCCAGAGTCCCAAGAAATAAATGTGATTAACTATTTCAGTTTATAAAAGCCACTAATTACACACCCAGGACACTTACACTACTGTCAAAGTAAATATTGTCACAATGAAAAGGAGGTAAGTCCAGGCATTTATCTGAGCATAGGAATGAACATTTTTTTCTGGAGATTGGCCCAGAAGAATTGAACTTTGCCTCCATCTTGTCAGCCACTCAGCTGTAAATCAAAATTTGTAAAAATGGATGTGTCACCATATATGTGGAATGCTTGAACTGGCGTCACTCTTAACCATCTGTAGCATTTGAATTTGTATCATCAAAGAGCAGAAAGTGGCTAGATGGTTATAAAAATCATTCTGTCCTAGGCATCACAGTAATATAATGCTACAGGAAAACAAGGCGGCATCGGGTAGCTTTTCAGAAAGAATTATCTGCAAGCACTATGAAAATCTAAGTATTAGGCAGAGAGGACTTCCATCATAGAAGATGTTCTATTGTTAATAAGAAAGTTATTTTTAAAAAATTTCTTTGGATGGGACCCAAGATGGCAACGGATAAGTGGAATCTACACTTACCCCTCCCAGGACCAAACTGGAGTTACATCTAAATTATAGAACAATCATCCTGAATAACCAAGTGGAGACAAGCAGAAGAGGAGTCTTCTAACCAAGGATTTACAGCAGCCACATCGAGACTGGCAGGAAGAGTGGAGACGAAAAGGGCTGGCCCATTCCCATTGGTGGCATCTGAGATCCCAGAGGGATATCTCAGCTGCAGAGGTTCCCTCTGAGGAGCGTGGGGTCTCAACCCCACACCAGGCTCCCCAGACTAGAACATCAGAGCTGGGAACAGGCACCCTCATAACATT
Organism: Myotis brandtii; assembly: GCF_000412655.1. Taxonomy (NCBI): domain Eukaryota; kingdom Metazoa; phylum Chordata; class Mammalia; order Chiroptera; family Vespertilionidae; genus Myotis; species Myotis brandtii. Next base: position 347,632 of record NW_005354047.1, on the reverse strand, counting down.
GGGCTATAAAAATCAGGGTTTCTGTCCACCAGGGAGAGACAGAAGTCTGCTAGAGACACAGGTGCCCTCTTAAAGGGCCAGCACACGAAATCCTGTTCACAGCAACTCACCCTGGGCTCCGGCAGAGTGGACTTGAGTAGTGTGAGGAGAGACTGGGCTTTGTGGCTCTGGGGAGAGAGCTAAAGGGACAGCTGTCATGATCCCTGTGCTGAGTCCCTCTCCCACACCCTAGACGCCATCTTTCTTTTGGCAGAGCACTCCCCTCCTTATGACATGAACCTGGGTAAATGCAATAGCCCCACCCTCCGGAATCCCTGTCTCCCATCCGGTGGAGCTCACACCCTGCTGAGGACTCAAATGCCTTGACAAGAGTATAGATATCCAGGCAGACTCAGGGTGTCGGTGACTGAGTTGTGTGGCCCTGGAGTGGGGCCACTCCTCCCTCCTTCCCCCAAGCCTGACCAGCACTTCCTCACATGGGAGATCCACTAGTCCCACCTTCCCATCTCTCAGAAGCCCTACCCTGCTCAGCTCCTGGCAGAATCTGGGACATACTGAGTTGTGTGGCTCTAGGACAGGGTCCATTTTTCTCTCTTATGCCTGACCAGTGCAGAGCCCTCCCTTCACACGGCCAAACCGTGGTCAGTTTGGGCCTGATAAACCCTGCTGGCCTCACCCTGAAAATTTTCTAAGACCCTGCTTCACCACAAAGGTCTGTAGTTACCCAGCAGGTGGCAGCTAGACTTGGTATACCCTAGGACTTTTGCTGAGTGGCCTCAGACCCAGCACTGGCTCTATGATTGACCGTGTTATCCATCTAGTGAACACCATTCATACCTGGTGACTCACTGAGACTCAAGTACCATCAGAGGCTCTTTCAGTGGCTGAGCCTGACAGGCTGCCAGCAGGTGGAGGCAGGCAAAGGTGGATATCAGGGCACCTTGGGCCTTTTGCTGACTGAACACTGGACTCGGTGCTGGTGCAAGCCAGCCTTGGTGTACAGCTTGGTCCTTTGCACACATACCCAGGTACAGCAGAGGCATCCAGAAACTGTGGATCCCCATGTAGCTCCAAACAAGTTTCCCAGGATCAGTCACAGGCAGTGTCTGATATTGACCTGCATCAGTCCCTCCCAAGAGGCCCCAGAACCAACACACCCAATGGCCAGCTTCAGACAACATCAGAGCAGGATCCAGATAGCTTTACAAGTGGCATAGCCTAAGTGAGATCTCTGCAGGCACCAGACCCTGCTGAAGCAAATTCTACTTAGTGTGGTCAGCACCTGCACAGCAGCTAGTACACTGAGCCTTACAGTCAAACAGCCTGAGAGTCAAACCCACACAAAATGGGCCAATAGCAAACTCATGACTTAATTACAACAGGAGGGCTCACATAACCCACACAAAGGACATTCCTGGAACACCCAGCTCAGTTGATTAAGGAGACTGTGCCACTGGATCCCACAGGACACCTACTACATAACGCCAGCATACCAAGATTGGGAGACATAAGAGATATACTTAATACATAGAAAAAAAATACAGATAGGCAGCCAAAATGGGGAGAAAAGGGCCCTAAATGAAAGAACAGGAGAAATCTCTAGGGAAAAAAAAGATAAATGAAATGGAGGTAAGTAATTTATAAGATACAGAGTTTTTAAAAATGTTTATAGGGATGCTCAAGGAAATTAGTAAGAAGTACAACAAGGTGAAAAGGTCCAGAGAAATCATAAAAGAGATCCAGTCAGAAATGAATACAATATCTGAAATGAAGAATACACTAGAAGGAATAAATAGTAGGTTGGATGAAGCAGAGGATCGAATCAGTGATTTAGAAGACAAGGTAGCAAAAAGCATCCAATCAAAGCAGCAAAAAGAAAAGAGAATTTTTTAAAATGTAGATAGTTTAAGAGACCTTTGGGACAACATGAAGCATAACAACATCTGCATCATAGGGGTACCAGAGCAAAGAATTGAGAACCTAGTTGAAGAAATAATGACTGAAAACTTCCCTAACTAGGTGAAGGCAAAAGACAGACTAGTTCAGGAAGCACAAAGAATCCCAAACAAGACGAATCCAAAGAGGCCCATACCAGAACACATCATAATCAAAATGGCAAAGGTTAGTCCTGGATGGGTGGCTCAGTTAGTTGGAACATCATCCAATGTACCTAAAGGTTACCAGTTTGATTCCTGGTCAAGGCGCATACCTAGGTTGCGGGTTTGATCCCCAATCAGGGTGTGTGCTGGAGGCAACTAATCAACATTCCTCTTTCTTTCTACACTTCCTCTTTCTCTAAAATTAATAAAAATATATCCTTGAGTGAGGATTTAAAAAATAATAATAAATAAAATAAAATGGCTTTGGTTAAACACAAAGAGAGAATCTTAAAAACAACAAGAGAAAGATAGTTACCCATAAAGGAGCTCCCAAAAGACTGGAAGCTGATTTCTCAACAGGCCAGAGGGGATTGGCATGAAATATTCAAAGTAATGAAAAACAAGGGCCCTAACCAGTTTGGCTCAGTGGATAGAGCGTCGGCCTGCGGACTCAAGGGTCCCAGGTTTGATTCCGGTCAAGGGCATGTACCTTGGTTGCAGGCACATCCCCAGTAGGGGGTGTGCAGGAGGCAGTTGATCGATGTTTCTCTCTCATCGATGTTTCTAACTCTCTATCCCTCTCCCCTCCTCTCTGTAAAAAATCAATAAAATATATTTAAAAAAAGAAAAGAAAAATAAGGACCTACAACCAAGGCGACTTCACCCAGCAGGGCTGTCATTTATAATTGAAGGAGAAATAAAGAGCTTCCCAGACAAGAAAAGCTAAAAGCGTTCATCACCACCAAACCAGTATTACAAGGAATGTTAAAGGGTCAAAAAAAAGAAGGAGGAGAAAGAGGAACATGGGTATCCTATATAATAAAAGCCCAGTATGCTAAGTGTCTGGTTGACTGGTCAGCCGTTCAACCAATCAAAGCGTAATATGCTAATGATATGATAAGGCCACTCAACCACTCGCTATGACATGCACTGACCACCAGGGGGCAGACACTCCAACCAATAGATTAGCTTGCTGCTGGGGTCTGGCCAATTGGGACTGGGCAAGATGGGCCAGACTCACCCCAGAGCCCTCCCACAGTCACTCCCCGGCTGGCCAACCTCTTTGGGGTCCCTCTGCCTGGCCTGCACCCTCTCACAATCCAGGACCCCTCGGGGGATGTCAGAGAGCCAATTTCAGCCCGATCCTGCAGGCCAGGCCGAGGGACCCCACTGATGCACTAATTTGTGCACCGGACCTCTAGTAAAGAAGAAAATGGCAAGAAATACATACGTATCAATAATCACTTTAAATGTAAATGACTTAAATGCTCCAATCAGAAGATATGGGGTAGCTTAACGGATAAGAAAACAAGACCCATATATATGCTGTGTACAAGAGACCCATCTCCAAGAGACCCCTTTAAAAGTAAAGGAATAGAAAAAGATATTTCGTGCAAATGAAAGTGAAAAAAATCTGGGGTAACAATACTTATAGCTGACAAAATAGACTTAAAAACAAAGGTTATATTAAGAGACAAAGAAAAACACTACATACTGGTAAAGGGATCATTATCCAACAACAGGATATAACCCTTTTAAACACCCAACATAGGAGCACCTAATTATATAAAGCAAATCTTGATGAACATAAAGAAAGAGAAGGACAGTAATACAGTCATAGTACAGGATTTTAACATCCCATTAACATCAATGTTTTCCAGACAGAAAATCTAAAAGGAAACAGTGGCCTTAAATGACACACTAGACCAGATGGATTTAATTGGTACCTTCAGAGCATTTCACCCCAACGCAGCAGAATATACATTCTTTTCAAGTGCACATGGAACATTTTCTAGTATAGACCACATGTTAGGACACAAAACAGGTGTCAGTAAATTTAAGAAGATTGAAATCATAGCAAGCATCTTCTCTGACTATAATGGTATGAAACTAGAAATCAATCACAAGAAAAAAGCTGAAAAACACACAAAGATATGGAGGCTAAATAGCATGTTAGTAAACAATGAATGGGTTAACAATGAGATCAAGGGAGAAATCAAAAGATACCTTGAAACAAATGACAATGAGAACACAACAACCCCAAGCCTATGTGACACAGTGAAAGCAGTCCTAAGAGGGAAATTTATAGCATTATAGGCCTACCTCAAGAAATAAGAAAAGCTCAAATAAATTATCTAACCCCACAACTAAAAGAATTATCATGTGAACAACAAGAAAAGCTCATAGTAAGTGGAAGGAAGGAAATAAGATCGGAGTGGAAATAAATGGTATAGAGACTAAAAAAATATACAAAGATCCATGAAACCAAGAGCTGGTTCTTTGAAAAGATAAACAAAATTTATAGGCTCATGAAGAAAAAAGAGAGAGGACCCAAATAAATAAAATCAGAAATGAAAGAGGATAAGTAACAGCTGACACCACAGGAATACAAAGGATTGTAAGAAAATATTACAAACAGGTATATGACAACAAATTTAACAATCTAAATGAAATGGATAAATTTCTAGCAACATACAGTCTTCCAAAACTGAATCAGGAAAAAATAAAAAAAATCTGAATAGACCAATTACAACTAATGAAATGGAAACAGTAATCAAAAAGCTCCCAACAAACAAAAGTCCTGAACAGAATGGCTTCACAATTGAATTTTACTAAACATTCAAAGAAGAATTAACACCTATCCTCAAACTACCCCAAATATTTCAAGAGGAGGAAAGACTCACAAGCTCATTTTCTGAGTCCAGCATTTTCCTAATTTCAAAAAAAAAGGAGAAGGAGAAAGAGGAACACGGGTATCCTATATAAGGAAACTATAAAGAAAGAAAATTATAAGCTAATATTTGTGATGAACATAGATGCTAAAATCCTGAACAAAATATTAGCAAACCAGACCCAGCAATACATTAAGAAGATCATACATCATGATCAAATGGTATTTCTTCTGGGGATGCAAGGTTGGTACAATATGCACAAACCAATAAACGTGATACACCACATAAACAAAATGAAGGATAAAAATCACATAATCATATGAATAGATAGAGAAAAAGCATTGAACAACATCCAGCAACGATTTATGATAAAAACTCTCATTAAAGAGGGAATAGAGTGAATATAACTCAACATAATAAAGGCCATATATAATAAATCTATAGCCAACATCATACTCAATGGACTGAAACTAAAAGCATTTCCCTTAAGATCTGGAACAAGACAGGGATGTCTGCTTTCACCTCTGTTATTCAACATAGTACTGGAAATCCTAGCCACAGCAGTCAGACAATAAGAAGAATTAAAAGGCATCCAAATTGGAAAAGAAAATGTAAAACTGTCATTATTTACAAATGACATGATACTGTGTACTAGTATAGAGAACTCTAAAGATAACACCAAAAAAACTACTAGAACTGGGAAATGAATTCAGTAAAGTAGCAGGATACAAAATAAATGCCTAGAAATCTGTTGCATTTTTATACACCAATAATTAACAGAGAGGGGAACTAAGAAAACAATCCCATTTACAATTGCATCAAAAAAATACTTAGGAATAAATTTAACTAAGGATGTAAAAGACCTGTGCTCAGAAAATTATAAGAAGATACAAATAAGCTGAAATGTACACCATGTTCATAGATAGGAAAAATTAACATCATTAAAATGTCCATACTACCTAATGCAATCTACAGAGTCAGTGCAATTTTTATCAAGATACCAATGGTATATTTCATAGAACTAGAACAAATATTCCAATAATTTATATGGAATCACAAAAGACCTGAATAGCAATCTTGAGAAAGAAGAACAAAGTTTGAGAAAGCATGCTATCTGATATCAAACTATAGTATAAGGCCATAGTAATCAAATGAGCATGGTACTGGCATAAGAACAGACATATAGATCATAGGAAAAGAGTAGAGCCCAGAAGTAAACCTACATTTTTATAGTCAATTAATATTTGACAAAAGAAGAAAGAACATACAATGGGGTAAAGATAGTCTATTCAATAAATGGTGTTGGGAAAATTGAATAGATACATGCAAAAAAAATGAAACTAGGCCACCTTCTTACACCATACACAAGAATAAATGCAAAATGGAGTAAAGGCTTAAATGTAAGACTTGAAACCATAAAAGTCCTAGAAGAAAATATAGGCAGTAAAATGTTGGACATTTCTCATAGCAATATTTTTTCTGACATATCTCCTCACGCAAGGGAAACAAAAGATTAAGTAAACAAATGGGACTACTTCAAACTAAGAAGTTTTAGTGCAGCAAAAGGAACCCTCAACAAAATGAAAAGACAGCCTACTGAATGGGAGAACATATTCATCAATGATACATCTGAGAAGGAACTAATTTCCAAAATTTATAAAGAACTCGGACAACTCAACACTAATACAACAACCAGTCCAATTAAACAATGGCCAAAGGATCGGAATAGACACTTCTCCAAAAAAGACATACAGATGGCCAATAGACATATGAAAAGATGCTCAACGTCACTAATCATCAGAGAGATGCAAATTAAAACCACAATGAGATGTCACCTTCTGTCAGAAAGGCTATCACCAATAAATCAACAAACAAGTATTGTGGAAGATGTGGAGAAAAGGGAACCCTTGTTCACTGTTGGTGGGGATGCAGATTGGTGCAGCCACTATGGAAAGCAGTATGGAGTTTTCTCCAAAAAAAATTACAACTGGAACTGCCTTGTGACCCAGCAATTCCACTTCTGGGAATATATTCGAAGAAACCTGAAACACTAATTCGAAAGAATATGTGCCCCTATATTCAATGCATTGCTATTTACAATAGTCAAGATTTGGAAGCAGCCCAAGTGCCCATCAGTGGATGAGTGGATTAAAAAAAAAAAAGCTATGGTATATTTACACAAGGGGACACTACTTGGCCATAAAAAAGGAAGGAAATCTTACCTTTTGTGACAACATGGATGGACCTGGAGAGTATTACACTAAGTGAAATAAGTGAGTCAGAGAAAGATAAATACCATATGATCTCACTTATATGTGTAATCTAATGAACAAAGTAAATAAACTAAATAGAAACAGATTCATAGAGAACAGACTGACAGCTGTCAGACGGAGGGGGGTTGCAGGGCTGGGTGAAAAAGGTGGATTAAGCAAAAAAGAAACCCATAGACACAGAAAACAGTATGGTGATTACATAGAGAAAGGGGGGTTCAATGGTGATAGGAGACTTGACGTGGGTTGTTGAACACACAGTACAATATACAGATGATGTATTAGAGGATTGTATACCTGAAACTTATATAATTTTATTAAACAATGTCTCCCCAATAAATTTAATAAAAACTTTTAAAAATTTCTTTGGTTTTGTTTTCTTTTCCTCTAGGTATGCTATGAGACTAAAGACCCACTCAGGCCCCAATGCCACACCAGAGGATAAACAGCTGGCTGCGTTATGGTGAGTGCATCATACCGGCTTAAAACAGCCTGCCCAGCCTGTGTATGGTCATTGGTAAACCAGGTGCTGGAGCATAATGTTTTTCTAGTGCCTCTGACATACAAAATCAAATGCAAGTCCACAGGTGGCCAGGGAGAGCCCACCCATTGCTTTGCTTGCTGCTATGCAGCCAGGAGGTGCCTACTCAGGTATTGAAAATCAACAGGTCCATTAGGCAAGGATAGCTTTTCCTGTGTGTGTGTGTGTGTTTTAAAACCAGGTAGGTTTGTGTTTTAATGATTTGAATGTGAATTGTGCCAAATGTAATTTCTCTTGTGTTGAACATTTTAGTTGCAATCAAAATAATTCATCTATCTCTTTACACATGGGATTAGTCTGAGTGAATGAAGATGACGCATTCAAGTCCTCAACACATTAAAGTGAGGAGCGGCTCATTACACTTTGATAATAAAAGCTTTCCTTGTAAAATGTTAACCAACATTAATAGGTTTTTATTTCTATAACGATTACACTAATAATGAATATGTGATTATAATAGTAATTTCCCTGTGACATCTTCTCAGTACACCTCCTCCCACGCCCACAAATCACAAGACACCTCTCTATTTGTTCCTTCTGTGACAGGGATCCAAAATGTTTGCCCCCAAAGGTTTACTTGCCTGATCTGCGGTGGACAATTGAGCCTCAAAAATAAATAAATAAATAAATAAATAACAGCAACATACATGAAAAAAGAGGGCCTCACATAGTTTAGCATCATCACATCATTTGGAGTTTGATCTGCTAAGAAGAGACCATTATATTGTATTGGGTATGTTGGTAATCTCCCAGGTCAACACCACACCCGAGTTAGCCAGTAATTATGAGTGGAAAGCACCAAGCATATCTCAGAAATGCTTTCTGCACTCTTTTCAAACTTTAAATTTCATATTAGGGTTAATAAATGAATGATGATTAATAATTGGCATTATAGAAGGTTACTAATATGTAAATAATAAAATATATAAAATAAAATGTTAACTATTCTGAGCATAGAGTTTTTACTGTTTATAAAAACACGTATCTGTTCCTTTATTTGAACTAATTGCAATTGAGTAAAATAGTTTAAAGGTAAAGGAATAAAAGCAGGTGGATGGTTATTCTTTCAGCAACACTGCTGGTGCGGGAAGTCCAGGGTGTCAGAGGGAGATCAGAGTGAGGTCACTCTGCCCCAAAACTCCCCTTAAGCAGTGAAAGCTATGAGCTACAGCTTCCTCACTCCTCCGTGGAGAGACACTGTCCTCTAGTGGTGGCAGAAGAAATGGCCAGCCCCGTACCCCAACAAAGCAATAAAGCTATTATTAAATGATCTGATGCAGTGGTTCCCAACCTTCTGGCCCTTTAAATACAGTTCCTCATGTTGTGACCCCCAACCATAAAATTATTTTTGTTTCTACTTCATAACTGTAATTTTGCTACCGTTATGAATCGTAATGTAAATATCTGATATGCAGGATGGTCTTAGGCTACCCCTGTGAAAGGGTCGTTCGACCCCCAAAGGGGTCACGACCCACAGGTTGAGAACCGCTGATCTGATGGCAAATGCATTTATGGAGTAACCCCTTGAAATTGTGAGGTATACCTTCTGAACAAAAGGAAGATCAGACACTTACAGACATGTATGTATGTATATTGTATATATAATCAGGATATAAATATTGAGTACTTGGAACAAGAAGATTTTTTGAGCCCTCACCGGTTTGGCTCAGTGGATAGAACGTTGGCCTGCAGACCAAAGTGTCCTGGGTTCGATTCCAGTCAAGGACACATACCTTGGTTCCAGGCTCCTCCCCTGCCCAGGCCCTGGTCAGGGCTCAGGCAGGAGGCGACCAATCGATGTGTTTCTCTCACATCGATGTTTCTCTGTCTTTCCCTCTCTCTTCCACTCTCCCTAAAAATCAGTGGAAAAATATCCTCGGGTGCAGATTAACAACAAAAAAAGATTTTTGAAAAGTCTTGTTTGCACAGGACACACTCGTGCCTGCAGGGCTCATCTCTCTTCTTCCCTGCAGTTACCGATGCCTGGCTCTCCTGTACTGGCGGATGTTTCGACTCAAAAGAGATCACGCTGTCAAGTATTCAAAAGCACTTATCGACTATTTCAAGGTACTGTCTGGCTATCGGGGGACATGGTTCCCCGTATTTAGTTGTCTCCCTACCAGGGACGTTTTGAGGACAGGATCCATTGCTTTGAGGAGAATTCAGGAGCCTTCTGACCCATTTGTGACATGTCCGTGGTGCGCAGGGCTGAGCATGGCCTTGAGAGCCCCCTGCCTGGAGCCCGGGCGTTCCGATGGCCCCCAGGGAAAGGAGATTGAGTTCCCACTTCCGTGTCGTAGGAAATGCATCTTGGTATTTCACGTAGATTCCTCATGTGCACCTCGAGCTGCTTCCTTTTGGAAGTAACTACTTAGAACATCTTAGCTAATTCCAGTAGCTACTTTAATTATTGATGACGGTGTTATTTAAAATGGTAAGAAATGGCTTGTTGGAACTCAGAGGCACTAGCAATATGTAGACACAAAGATAGAACTTTTATCTATCTCAGCAAATGAAGTCATTTTCACTGGGAAAATAAAACAAAAACACTTTTGTGATGTAGACTTGAAGTAATAATTAATTTGAGATTTGGGGCCTCTTTACTGTCTGTCTATAGGAACAAGAAATTACACCACCTCTACCTCCACCAACCCATGCACCACCGTTTAGACCCTTTATCCCCAGCCCCGCTTAGAGATTATCTCTGGTGACCAGGCTGAGTGGGGCCCGCGGGCTGTATGCAGCGCGCCACCCCCTTCCTGGTCGTGCCTGAGGGGTAACCAGGTGCTAAGCCAAGAAGGGAACAGTCTTGGCTAACGTTAAGCCTTTCCCTTTATTTTGGGCACCTAAGGTCAAGATAAGTCATTTTAAAAATGTTAGAATCTAAGAACTAATACTAACGAGAGTTATTACAGTCAAGAAAAATGCTTCACTGAGAAGGAGTCTGAACTCTGTAGGCCACAGTGGTTACCACAGAACTTGAAGGAATACAAGAAGTTTTTAATGTCCGTATACAGTCCTGAGTGTATGCGCATGCAGAGAGGACACACTTAAAAGCAGAGTTTCCCCTCCAGGAGTTCCCGGTAGGCACCCTTAATCAAAGGCTTTTTAAATGCTCCTTAAAGTTCCACGATCATGGACCTTCAGGTAACACTGACAAATTGTCCGTAATGACTGCTTTATCGGTACAGAGCTGTCTGAACAGAGGACTTTGTTCCCTCGTGTTTTAACAGTCACGGGGCCTGGTGGTCATGGAAGAGGCCTGAAGGCAACTGACAGTTGCCACATTCAAGGCCATTTCTACCATCTTGATAGCACCCCCACTAGAGTCTAAAACTCAGTCACCACTTCGTAAAGTACTTTTTAACCAAAAGCAATGCTTTGTGTCTAGGGAACCAGGCCAAGGCTGTTTTCTTGTCTCGGGAAGGAAAACTCACATCAGTATTGTAGAGACTTCTTAACCCTCTAACAGGCCAGGGACAGAGGGAAGCTCACACCAGCGTATAGAGACCTCTTCCCTCTAACAGGCCAGGGATGGGGGAAACTCACACCAGCATATATAGACCTCTTCCCTCTAACAGGCCAGGGACGGAGGGAAGCTCTCACCAGTGTATAGAGACCTCTTCCCTCTAACCAGCCATTGAGGGAAGTCCCAGAAGTCATCGTTGGCTCTCAGAGAGGGTCTGTCTGTACGTTTAGGAACTTCCCTCACCAAAGGCAGAACTTCTTGTAAATGCCCGATGCAGACAACTGGCTTGGGAAACATATCCTCCCCAGTCAGGATATTCAGGAAATCAGAATTTTTGAACACCCTACCTGTCAAGGAAATATATTTAAATCTGTCCTTTTAGAAATATTCAAGAGGAACTTTCTTTAAGAGAAATACTTTTAAGTCTCATAAGTTAAAATAATACAAGTTGATGTCTCATGTTTCCAGGCATTAAATGTATGCCAACGGTTCCTGCAGATATGCCCTACATTTCAATATGAGGTGTTCTCATGGGCGACGGGAGGTCTGGTCTTTTTTCTTTTTCAGAAAAATTAAGCTAGTTTCAGGTGAAAAAATTAAACTGTCTCAGGATTCAGCAGACCCTGTGGATTATGATTTAATTTGATACATTGCATTTGGTGCATGAAATCCCAGGCTACAGGATAAGCTCTTGGCTTTGGCCGATTGTGGGACCCAGCAGGCCAGGCAGCTGTCCCCACTGGGTTTCAGAGAGGGAGCCAGTAGCCTAGGATTTGCGACTTCCCAGATTCATTTCTGGGAATCTGCATTTTCTCTGCAATGTCAGCCATTACTGATCTCAGCCATCACCTGAGAGCATGTTATTGTCAGCTCTGTAAGCCTACGCAGATGGCTCACTGTCCATGTTTCTATTTTCCTGCAGAATTCATCTAAAGCTGCCCAAGCCCCATCTCCATGGGGAGCCGGTGGAAAGTAAGTTCATTTTTCCTTTTTTTCTTTTTTTTTCTTTTTTTCCATTCAGCATTTTGTTTTTTTTCTCATTCAGCATTTTATTTTTTTTAATTTCTTTATTGATTAAGTTATTACATATGTGAGTTCATTTTTCCAAAGTAAAGGTGATAAACGAGTTACTACCTGGTGTTGGGCAGTGTGCTACTTCCCTTACGGTACCCTGGGACTGGCCCGCCTCACCGGGAACCAGCCTCTCCACCTTGCTTTTCTTGCTCTTCCCTTCCAGGAGCACTGGAACCCCATCCCCCATGTCCCCCAACCCCTCCCCCACCAGCTCCGTGGGATCTCAGGGGAGCCTCTCCAATACCAGCGCCCTGTCCCCTTCGACCATCGTCAGCATCCCACAGCGCATCCACCAGATGGCAGCCAATCACGTCAGCATCACCAACAGCATTCTCCACAGCTACGACTACTGGGAGATGGCAGACAACCTGGCCAAGGAAAACCGAGGTGTGTGCCTTTGGGGTGTGTGTGCATGGCTCTACCACAGCTCAGGGAGACAACCTGACCTTGAGCGTCACCACACAAGTTGTCATCATTTACCGAAGAAGAAATCCTAGAAGCTGTCACCTACTGCGTGAAACTTCCCGACCTCTCCCCTCACTCGGGCCTTAACCCACCTTTATCTTCACTGTGGAAGATTCCACATCCTATATAATAAAAGGCTAATATGCAAATTGTCCCCTCGACCTGGAGTTTGACAGGGGGGGAGGGGGGCAGCCAGCCAACCACCCGCAGCCCCTCCCCCCAGCTGGCCCTGCCCCTGATCAGGGTCAGCCCTGATCAGGACAGGCCAGCCGGACCCCACCTGTGCACAAATTCATGCACCGGGCCTCTAGTAGAGATGATAAAGACACAAGTAATGTGCAAAGATACAGATCTGTAGATACAGATATAGATGTGCGCACACATGTTCTTTTCCCTGCTGATAGTGAGCTCCTTGAAGATAGACTCTGTTTCATCCAACTTTGTATTCCTAAGATCTGCACTGAGCCCAGAACACGGTTGAGGTCTGAAACATTGAATGAATGAATTAATGAGTGTGAATGTTACTGGCTTTTTAAGTGATAGCTGCTTACAACTGAAAAAAAAGTGTTTACATGAAGCAATAAGTTCCATTTCTTTTTAAATTTTTTTTTTACTGATTATAAACAGAGCGCATGTTTATTGTGGCTAAATTTATAAAGTACAGAAAACTGTTGTAGAGGGAAAAAAGATTTTTATATCATCAGTAATCGTACCACCAAGAAATAATTACTGTTAACATTCTACTGAAGTCTCTTCTAGTCTCCTCCAAATATGTGTGATTTTTACCAAAATAAGGTCATAGTATATCTACAGTGTTATGTCCTGTTTTGTTTTGTTGTTGTTTAATAGTATATCAGGAATTTTCTCATGTTACTAACTAGTTCAAAAACACCCTTTATGTTGGTTCTATAATATTGTCAGAACAGTGGTTATACAATCATAAAGTATGATTTCTTAGGCCATCCCCCTGTTGTTGGACATTTAGGTTATTTCCAATTTTTTCCACTATTACAAATAAGGTTATGATAAATAATTTTGCATAAGTCCTTTTCCATATTTTTTATTATTTTCATAGGAAGGAGTTACAGAAGTAGAATTTTGGGGTCAACAGGTATACATTCTTTTAAGATCTATATTGTTATACTAGAGGCCTGGTGCATGAATTCATGCATGGGTGGAGTCAGGCCACCCGCCCCGATGGGGGCTGATCAGGGTTGGGCCGGCAGGAGGGAGGGGCCCAGGGAGGATGGGAGGCAGATCAGGGCCCTGATCGGGCTGGTGGGCTGCCACAGTATGCTTCATAGTGACCGGTCGTTCCAGTCACTTGGCTTTTATATATATATAGATATCTTGGTATATATATTGTTAATTTTTCTCCCAAATGATTATACCAACTTACTACTCGGGTGAACGTGCAAATCCGAGGTCACTTCCCAGTCATTGAATGCACATTTGGTGCCATGACAGCGTAAAGCCTCTGAGGACAAGACCAGGCTGTCCACAATGTGACAAGGAAGTTACAGCATGGATAGGCAATGGGGCCTGAGCTCATGAAACTGATGAGAAAGCCAGGTAGCGCATGACGTGCAGCCCAGAGGTGCTGACCCTGAAAACCCACTGGGAAGCCGGTATGGAACAGGATTTTGAAAAGCAAATAGTAGTTGAGTAGCCGAGATGGAGTGGGAAGGGTGTCCCAAGTAGACAAAACAGAAGGACAAATGTATAAAAATGTGTGTGGCCAGTTTGGGACACCCTGAGCAGGCCAGCTCTTGCACTGGCAGCGGCCTACTCGACGGCTCCTCCGTGAGGGCCCAGGGGCACATGTCTAACGGGAAGTCAGTATTGTTTTTCTGACCAGCTCCCCTCCCGGTTCTGCTCCGGTCCCTGCGTGGCTACCTTCCCAGCCACCTGGACCCGGTGTCTCCCTCAGCCCTCCCTGGCCTCCCAGCAGGCCCTCGTTCAGCATGTATGCATATGGGCACCTCTGAAAATGTCTCCCAGGCACTTCTTTTGAAGGAGTGTTGCTCCGTGATCCAGTTACGACGATGGCATAGCAGCCCTGTGAATGTACTTGTCTCTCCCGGCCACTCAGCTGTGATCTCTTGGTACACTCCCTATCTACCCTGCTGCACCTAGCACAGGACCTTGGCACATAGTACATGTTTAATGAAAGGACCAGCCCAGAGAAAGTCCAAGGACTGGGAGCTGTTTCAGGACTGCCTCTGACTTGCTGCCTGGAGCCTGGAGCCTCCTCCATGGGACTCGTGTCAGTGCAGCACACGCCACAGCTGGGTCGAGGGGGAGGGCGACAGAGACACAGCCCACGTCCAGAGTGGGAAGTATTGCTGCTCCAGGAGAATGTCCTGAGGAAGTCAGGTTTTCTGCTGTTTGGCTAAGTCGAGGAGGGGTGGGGGGACATCCGGCCCTCGGGCCCTATAAGGCCGGCAAAATCATTTGGTCTGGCCCTGCCAAGGCATTAGGGGTGAGTTTATTAAACGCAGCAGGCTGATTTTTAAGTTGATAACTTTGTGTGGCCAGAGAATGATGGTATCAGTATCCAAATGGCCCTTGGCAGAAATGAGGTTCCCCACCCCTGGGCTAAGTAAATGTTATTCATTTGAATTAAAAATTGCCCATAGAGTGACTATGTGGATAAAAGTCTGAGTTCTGTACCTTTGTGTTTCCTTCTGTTCAGTGGGATGCTGAAGCCCATGATGGAACAGAGAAACTTGCTTATTTAGGGCCACGAGCGGAGTTTCTTCTTAAGTCACTTGGGTCCCAGGGTAGCACACGTAGCGTGTGTGGCACTCTAACCACTCTGTCTGTCCCCTAGAGTTCTTCAACGACCTGGATCTGCTCATGGGGCCGGTCACCCTGCACAGCAGCATGGAGCACCTGGTCCAGTACTCCCAGCAGGGCCTGCACTGGCTGCGGAACAGCGCCCACCTGCCGTAGGGACCGCGCCCTGCGGCCGCACTGTGCTCCCACCTCCGCGGACGGCTCAATGTTTCTGGACACTGTGCTACTGACATTCCCAGCCACAGCATTTATCAAAATCCAGTGAATATTTTCTCAGCCTCGAACAATGGTCTTTTCCCAGGGCATGTGTGCCTGTATGTGTGGGTGTACAAGCAGCAGCCTGTGTGTGTAAGATGCACAGCTCTTAAAACCTATTTTCTTTGTCTAGTTTCCATAATCCCAGGCTAGACAAAGTGATCAGAGGTTTCTGATTAGAGGAAATACACTTACACACACACACACACACACACACACACACACTTTCTACTTCAAAGCTAAACCATGACTTTTTAGAACATTCAACCAAAATCTCGCTGTGAGTTCACAGGTGCAGCACACGCAGCACACCAACAGCCTGACTGCCAGTGAAGACGACCTAGTCCTCACGTTGTTGATGACTTTCAGTGTTGATAGACGATCCCCACTTACCCTCTGGTTGTCCGTGTTCATGGGTAATTGAATAATGAAAGTCAGTCACGTTTTGCTGGATGTTTACTAGGTTGCATGTTACCAAATGCCCTGCCTTTCATTTACTACTCGCCCCCTCCATCCAACTTTATCATCAGCTAAATGCGTGGTGAGCAAATGGATCCACTGCCCTGCCCCCATCGTGGTCTGAACGTGGCGCAGATGTTCGGCGAGAACTCGGTGCTTTTGGAAGCGAGCCAGCCAGCGCTCAGGCAGCCACGGCTGCGTTTGGGAGCCCAGTCAGGAACTGGAACCTCCTGCACCTGCAACAAGCCCGCCCAGCACCGGTGTTTCTTCTTCCTGCCTCTGTGGCACGCGGCTGGGGAGCCTTGCGGCACTTCTCAGCCTTTTAAATGTGGCGATTTTTTAAGCCTTTTCTTTCCACGATAGCTTTCTTACAAACGTCTTGGCCAAATCAGGACGCTACCCCGATTGCCCCTTCACTGGGAGCCTGTGTGT
Source organism: Myotis brandtii (assembly GCF_000412655.1). Taxonomy (NCBI): domain Eukaryota; kingdom Metazoa; phylum Chordata; class Mammalia; order Chiroptera; family Vespertilionidae; genus Myotis; species Myotis brandtii. Next base: position 331,097 of record NW_005354047.1, on the reverse strand, counting down.
GTTGCTTATCGGGCTGAGAGCCTCGTGCTCCTGATGGTGTCTGATGCTCTCACGCCTCCTGCAGAATGTGCCACGTTAATGCATTTTGAACGGGGGTACGTGTGGGGCTCTGGTTAGCTGGCTGCTTACTGCACAGGGTGCTGTTTGGGGTAGCGACCCCAGAACGTCACGCTCATGTCCTCTGTGTTTGGTATGTTTACGTCTCGCCCTTAACTCTTTTCTTTTTTTTATTAAGTTTACATTTTAATTTTTTGACACCTGTTTACAGTTTTTGTCTGAAACTTGTTTATTTTATAGTCCCCTGTCATGTCCTAGATTTAGTCTTCTTATTAAATATATTTGGATATAAAATTATTGCTTAAAAAGAAAAACTTCTGGGGGAAAAAAGGATGTACTTTGCCATATTTTAAAAACAAAAACAATGTCCCTGAGGCCTCTCACTTGACCATATTGCACCAGGCTGGTCTGAGAAAGACCTCGGTGCGGTTTACGGAGCTCCCCCACCCTTTCTCCAGGGGGCGGTGGCGCCCAGCATTTATAACAGATACTCGTGTGCTCTCACCAACGGTCAGTTGGTCCAGTTTCGATGTTGACATTGTCAGCCTGTTGGATAGTGGAAGTAAGATTGCTGTAATTCCCTAGCTCTCAGCACTCTTTCAAAACTGTACAAATGATTGATCTGTGCGCATGGTGACCCGAAATTAACTTAGAAAGAGCAAGTGAAGGGCTTATGAAATTGGCATTTGGCTTTGGCCTTCAAGCATCTGCACTGCTCACAGAGTTTGTTTTACTTTTATCCAGCCGAGGGGTTTGTCACACCCTCTCGCTAGTCCTTGTGGGTGGAGTTCATGATCCCATTCGTGTTGGGAATTTCAGTCTAACTTAAGAAATTGTGAACTGGTGTGTGGGGTGTTTTTGTTTGTTTGTTTGTTTGGAGGACTGAGGTTTAGTTCTGCTTGCTCTTGCTGAATTCCGCTGAAATGTTCAAACTCTCACATAAGGGGTGACCCTCAGGTGCATCCCCAGGTGCTCTGCTGGCCTCGTCCATCTTAAAGCTGCAGGCCTATGCGGTATCCACGTGGTGTGCTACCGTGAAGCCCCATCTACACACACAGGTGGCCTCTGGCGTTTTATCAGTGTTTTGAAGACCATGTTTCCCAACAAAACCTGTCGTGGTGGGGGTGGCCTTTCGTTTCATCGTGGAGCACGATGGGGCAGTGTGTGTTAGCTTGGAAGAGATGATTATGGTAAGGAGCCAACTTCTTCTTGTTGCGTGTGAAAGTCATTCATAACTGTTCCTTTTATTTAGTTTTGTTCAAAGTAGAAATATATTTCTTGCATTTTCTGATTATAAGAGCAATACATGCTTCAATGTAAAAATTCAGACAACATGGAAACGTAGAAAGTAGAAGTAGTAAGTCCCACCCCAATCTCCCCCCACCCCCAAGCAACCACTGTTCACAGCTTCATGTCTGTCCTTCTAGTGACTCTCCTGTTTCAACATGTACTGTCCATTATTATGTCTTTCTGTTTGGAGACATATTTCCTTAGCCGTTCAGCACAAGTCAACTGACCTATCCTTCCGTGTCCTGAACGGATGCCACCCTTTATCACAATGTAATCAAATGCATTCCTGATCAACATGTGGGATTTGTGACTGCTCTACACAGATCAGACTTATGTGCAGAGTTGTGCCTGGAAAGAGAGGTTTGGTTAAAACAGATATTTCTGGAAACTTTCCAATTACAAATGGAAACTCGGACCCACGATCTAATGAGGAATGTACTGGAAAAATAATCTGAAGAGCTGACAAATTGTGTACTAGATTGAACGCATAGAACGCAATGCAATGAGACTCCCTGCACTAAAACTTACCCCAGTGTGTGCAACACTGATGCGTGTATTATATAACAGTGATGTGTACATTTCTGAAATCCCATGCATACGATACACAGTTTGTATAAATGCATACATTTAAAAATATATATGTACAATACAGCTACCATGAGACTGTAGTACGCCTGAAGGGTATGACTAGTGCCTAACATTGAGTGTAAGTCACTGCGTGTTCGCATCACCTTGGAAGTACGGTAATTGTTATAAAATTAATCAGTGCAACCAACATTATTTATGAATCACATCTTTGAAACTGTGCAGTAGTATATACATATATATTTTTAAACAACATTTTTCACAGTTTTCCAGAGTTACTGTTGAAATCTGTATCACCAAAAAAAAAAAAAAAAGCAAGATTTTTTTAATGATGTAGACACTCTTCAGACCCAGTAATCTGTGTGTGATTTCCTGTTTGTAGATACCCAAGAGACTTTAGCAGTCACCAGCCTTAATGCATGTACAGGATATTATTGTGACTTAATTTATCTGCAGTTTTTAATCCATGTGAAATTGGAATTTATAAACTGACTTGGATTAAATATGTCTGCCTTTCTAAGGTTGCAAATGTTACATTAAATGATTTATGTTGTAAATGAGAGAAATTGAGTTGTACGTAAAAAACATCCACCAGTTTCTGTGACTATTTTTACAAGAAAACTTTAGACTCAGAATATGTTCAAGTAAGTTTTCCGGTCCCCAGATCATAATCTCTTTAGAAGTGACCTTGTTTTGTGAGTTTGTTTTTTGTTTTTGTTTTTTCAGAGAGGAAGGGAGAGAGAAACATCAGTGAGGGGAGAGAATCATTGATTGGCTGCCTCCTGCACACTCCCTACTGGGCATGGAGCCCACAACCCGGCCATGTACCCCTGACTGGAATCGAACCTGGGACCCTTCAGTCTGCAGGCCAACGCTCTATGCACTGAGCCAAACCGGCTAGGGCTCCTGAGGTTTTTTTAACAGCTCCCACAGGTTATCAATACTCAGTCTAATATTTTTCATGAGGAAAAAAAGGTATGTTTTTCTTCATTACACCTGCACGTTGCTACGTGTCTTTCCCAGCCCACACACAAGCCTGCACACAGATGGGGGAGAACACACCCACGTGTTTCAGGAAACGCTGATTAGGAATTGACTTTGATGACCGCATGGACACCTCCAGCCAGTGCCCAAGACGCTGTCCTACTCAACATCCCTTCATGACCAAGTTCATTCCCTGCCTTGTGTTCCAGGATTTTCCAGCTCAAACCAGCATGGTGAAATAATGTCCGCAATATCTGGTTGAGTAGAATAAAAGACCTTTGAATTAGCAAAGATGAAAATATTAGACCCGTGTCCTGCCATGGTCTGTCCCCCTGTGCAGGAGGCTTTTTTGTTCACCTCGTTTTTACTCTTCTCTCCCTCCTTTTTCAACCCCCTCTTCCCCAAACTAAACTAAACAAAGAGGCAGAAGCAGTAACAAACACACCCGGATGACTTCACCTCACCCAGCCCACATTCTTAGATTCCTGTACGCCTTGTCCTGAAGCAGAGCCCTCGCTCGGTCACCATGGAGACCGCCTCACTCCCACACCAGCCACGACGGGCACTGGGCTGTGCTTGCTCCAGGACCACCAACTTGCTACTCCCTCACACCCCACAGTCTTTCTAGAACTATCTCGTATGCGGTTTTGCCCGCTGCTCACCTAAAGCCTGTCCCTATGAGAATCCTATTTTTTAAAGTAACACCTTTTTATGAAACCTGAATCAACTGAAGTCTTGACTCTTTTCTCTAATGAAAGGAAAAAAGAAAAAACAACCACAGGACCTGCATTTCCAACTATTTGGAACCAGAGTTTTTTCTCGTTCTCAGTCTTTCAATATTACAACTTCCGGCCAAGCAGCACAAGGAATGTTCAGATGTGAGATTTGTGTTTTTTCTGTCCAAACTGAATTACCCTGCATTTGTCACCAGAGGGGCCCATTTGTTTCTTGGCATGAGGAAAACCATAAACCTGTTCTCCAACTAATTACACCGGACCACGGTTTTGGTTTGCATTATTTAATTGGCACTCTGAGGCAGCAGGGGTAAATGTTGGGTCGGTTGCAAGGGGTTTAAATCCACAGCTCTTACAGTAATGGGAGCCAGGGGAGTAAATCCCCATGTGTTTCTTTGAAAATCCTCTTACAGCCTGTTTCAAACACACTGATCTCAGGGATGAATTCAAGGTACTAATTACAAGTCAACACAAGAATTAGCATTTGTCTTTAAGCATCAAGAAGCAAGGATGAGCCCGGCCGGTGTAGCTCTGTGGTTGAGCATCGACCTGTGAACTAGAGGTCACAATTTGATTCCCGGTCAGGGCACATGCCCAGGTTGTGGGCTCGATTCCCAACGTGGGGTGTGTAGGAGGCGGCCGATCAATGATTCTCTCATCATTAATCTCTCTCTCTCTCTCTCTCTCTCTCTCTCACTCTCACTCTCTCTCCCCTCCCCCTCCCCGTTCACCTCTGAAATCAATATATATATATATGAAGAAGCAACAACGAGGCCCAAAAGCTGAATCAAGGACTCTCATAAGCTAACCTAGGAAAAGCTCATCAGAGAATATGTCTAGCCTATCATGATGTAAGATAAAAAAAAAATTAGTGTTTAGGGTTTTCACACAGTGCTGTTTGGTTACAAAAAATAATTACAATATTTTAGTTACCATATTGTTTTCCACCCTTGTTTAGTTTTCATTAGACAAAACTGATTTTCCCCCAAGAATGTATCATCTCTATTTCTGATTCCCAAATGAGCAAAGAGGAAGGACCTAGCCCGAGGAGCGTGCGTCGCCTGACCAACAGCGTCCTGCCGCAGCAGCCGAAGCTAGGTGGCTTTGTAGAGAATATGGAGACTGAGGTTGAGTCTCCTTCGTTTCCGTCACCCTCCGGCGGGACTGACCACAGAGCCTCAAGAATGGCCGTGTCGTCCAGATGTCCACAAGTCTGGGGATAGAACTCCCGCGAGTGATGGTCACTTTGTAGCATCGCCAGCTGTCTCTGCGGCCTGTCTGGTGAAATACCAATATTAACACTTGGAGTAAATTGCAAACTGATTAGTAATCCCCTGAGGTTCCCAAGGCTGCCAACTCAACCCCAAATGTCCTTCTCTGTGAGCTGGGTTGATTTTTGTGTGTCTTTGGGGTTTTTATTCCTTTTAAATTCTACTAGATTTAATATCTTGACTTTTTAAAAGAATAGTTATTAGTCCTGGCCGGTGTGGCTCGGTTGGTTGGGCGCCATCCTGTACAGGAAAAGGTTGCCCGTTCAATTCCCAGTCAGGGCATGTGCCCGGGTTGGGGGCTCAATCCCCAGTAGGGGCTGTGCAGGGGTGGGACATGCAGAAGGCAGCCAATCAATGTTTTGTTTTCCTAATGGTGTTTCTCTCTCTCTCTCTTCCTCTCTCTCTAAAAATCAAATTTTAAAATCCTTTAAAATAAAATAGAAGAACAGTTATTAGAGGCCGTGGGGCTTTAAGGAGACAAATATTCAACATTAGAACTTGTTGACGTTGGGGCCGAGAAGTCAGAAAAACAACTGGGCTGCCAAACACTGCCGTCCTCTGCCTGCTGCACCTGACCCTTGAAGGAAACTCCTTTCCACACCTCCCTTTCCTCTCTGTGAGGTGTAACTCAGACTTCCTCACCGAGAGAGCGAGGATCGCATTGTCACCCTCAGCAGGAGTCAAGCATCTGTCAGGACAGTGGCAGCAGGAACGCACTGCATCTGCAGGCACCAGTGTGCAGAGGTGTGTGATGGGAGCTGCGTCTCATCTCAGTCCTGACTCGGTTCTGGAGGCCCCAGGGGGTGACAGCAGGTAGTCACAGGCCCCTCATGGGACAAGAGGGTGACAGGGAGCTCCTCAGCCTTTGTTGTCACCACCTTGAGTCTATCCTGCCTGTAGGCAGAGATCTACTGAACCAGTGGGGGTCTGTCCTGGCCAGGAGCAGCAGAGCCGCCAAGAACGAGTGGTGCGATCTCATGTCCCCTTTCCCATCCAGGCCTGGCCTTCAGAAAGTGGGGCCTCCTGACGGAAGCGGAAGAAGGACCATGGGGTCCAGGCTTCCAGCGTGTGCATCTGCCGTGACAAAACAATGTGCCTATTGAACAGCGGGCCCCCTATCTCAGCCAGCAGCCTCCCCTCCTGCGCTCATTGTTTTGCTCTGGACGCTGGGAGGCTGAGTTCTTCTCGTGTGGGTCTTGAGCCTCTGATGGTGGTGGTGGGTGGTGGTGGTGATTGTTGTTGTTAGTGGTGGTGGTGTTTGGGGCCGGGGAGTGGAGGACAGCTGCTCTGGGGAGTGGTCCCTGAGAAAGAATTGTCATGAGGGATATGGGTACGTCATGGGCTTCAGGAAAGAGGAAACCTCTCTGGGGAAAATGGATGGATCTTTCTCTAGTGGATTAGGTGGTTGCCTCAACATGATCTCTTAATTATAGGTTAAACCTTAGTCTGTCCGAAGAGAGAGAAAAATCAACATAATAACTTAGTGATTTTTGCGATGCCCAATTAGAAACTAAACATTCTAGCCCCCAACATTGGGACAAAGACTGGAAATTTGACCAGTGATCTCAGTGTTTCATACCACTGAGGTCAAGGCCCTGAAAGGTAGATTGAAGTGTTTGGCTTTTATCTAATATTTATATTACTTAGACGCAGGGCTCCCCGTGTCCCTAAATCAGTGCTTTGAGGTTAACCAAAATAACCATGAAGTACTCTCAAAAGAAACCCTGCCTTCCATACTCACTGGCAATCCCTTTCCTAGCCTTTCTCAGTTCAAAAGAACAGCAGCTGAAGGTCCTGAGAGATCCGGCCCAATTTAAGCCCCAGTAGAATCTAACGCCCTTTCCACGGAAGCACAACACCTTAACCAGTGTGAATTCCCGCATTACGGTAAAAAGTTCCAGAGCAGCAATGCAAGGTGTATTAGCACAAGGAGGCCTAGATATGCTTTGGTTCAGTGGAATCCAGGTTAATGTCACTCCATGTCATCACAGCAGGAATTTAAACCCCAGTTTTTGCCCTGGCCGGTTTGGTTCAGTGGAGAGAGCATCAGCCTGCGGAATGACGGGTCCTGGGTTCGATTCCAGTCAAGAGTCAAGGGCACATGCCCGGGTTGTGGACTTGGTCCCCAGTAAGGAGCGTGCAGGAGGCAGTCAATCAATGATTCTTTCTCATCATTGATGTTTCTCTCTCCCTCTCCCTTCCTCTCTGAAATCAATAAAAATAAATAAAATAAATAAAACCCTAGTTTTCTCATGCTGTCACCTCGGATGTTTAGCCAAGGAATGGGCAGCTCTGAGTCAGTATTCCAGTATCAAACGCCCCGGGGATCACAGCAAACACCATTTCAAATTCTGCATCTCCAGCTTGGGTAAGTCGCCAGCAACCGGGGAACCTGCTCATCTCCCTCGAGACTTTTCCGATGATCAGATTTTAGCAGCCACCAAGTCACAGGCCTTCATCTTCTCCACTCTTACAAGAATTGGTCTCAGGATGGTTCCCAGCAGTGAAGGTTTTAAATGGGCCAATTCTGTACAGTAATTTATGCTCAAAAAAAAAGATACATATTGTAGCACGGTTGAAAGTGCTGATTAATAAGGCCCAATATCATTTTCATATTTGTCTAGCAATTCAACATTAAAAGAGCTTAAGTTCATTTTTGCCACATGATAGTTACTTGGGGTTTTTGGTTAGAGCACTTGGATATGGTTATGGAGAAAGTTCCAGAATCTGTGTGGATAGTCACCATTTTAACCCAAGTAGTCGCAATGGTCTGCTAAGCACCCACATTACAGACCGCTACCACTGAGGAACCCGCGTGCTCTCACCTGTGCCCTCAAGCATGTGGGGAAATCTTCACCCCAGAAATTAACAAACACCAGTGGCTTCAGTGGGGGGTCATTCCTCCAGCTTTTCTTCTCAAAATTCGAGAACACTTATTCCAAGGAAATTCCAGCGGACCCCGCCCGGTGCCGGGTTCTCTTGTGCCCGCAGAGGCTGTCTCTCCCAGGACACCTCTGAGCTGCCTGCATGGGGAGCGTGGAGGGCTTCAGTGTGGTGGTGCCCAGACCTGCATAAGAAGGGCACATGTCAAATCCCTTTTACCTGTCTCCCTCTCATATAAGAAGAAAAGTTGCTCCCTCACAGCTGTGTTTACCATATTGCAGATAAACACAACTCCACATTTAAATCATGACTAATTCAATAGTGAGTTATTTTGGAAAGATGTGAGGAAGGAGTGGAGTATCTAGGGGTCTTATATTTTGTCTGAGTTGAAGATGATGGAATCGACCATTTATTTTGCTGTTTGGAGAACCTGCCGCGTCTGTAAGTCCCGTGACACAGGCAGCGCAGTCTGTGGGCTGGGAAACACTGTAACAGAATGAGCCTGAAGGATTCATACGAATAAGCACTTTTATATTTACCAGGTGTACTGGTTGGTTAATAATGCAGATTTTGTAATCAAAGAAAACACAATAATTTCAAGAGAAACATCAAAAGTGCTTTATTCAAAGTAATATCCATCCCCCATCTTTCAGGTAATTTGTGAATACCTTCCCAATAGAACTTTTCTTGTTTTGAGGCAAACCATTCAGAGACACAATTTTCCACTTCTTCGTACGTTTTGAAGTGCTGCTCAGAAAGTGCGTGTGCCATCGATCGGAACAAGTGGGAATCTGAAGGAGCAAGGTCTGGTGAATACGGCGGGTGGGTTAATACTTCCCAGGCAAGATCTTTTAACGTGTCTTTAACTGGTTTTGAAGTGTGTGATGGTGCGTCATCATGAAGCAAAATTACTTTGCCGTGTCTTCTGGCACATTCTGGTCGTTTCACGATCAAAGTGTGGTTCAAATTGATTATTTGTTGTCGGTAGCGATCAGCATTAATGGTTTCACTTGGTTTTAGAAACTCATAGTACACCACACCTTCCTGATCCCACCAAACACAGAGCATTGTCTTCTTTCCGAAGCGATTTGGCCTTGCAGTCAATGTTGATGGTTGACCTGGATCAACCCATGATTTTGTGCATTTGTGATTCTCAAAATAAATCCACTTTTCATCGCCAGTCACAATCTGATGCAGAAAAGAATTTCTTTTGTGCTGTTGAAGCAACATTTTACTGATGACTTTTCGGTTTCCATTTGTCTTTAGTTCAGTTGATGTGGCACCCATTTTCCTTCCTTTAAAATCTTTCCCATTGCTTGTAAACAATCAGAAATTGTTTGCTGAGCAATGTTTAATCTTTCTGCAAGTTGTTTTTGAATTTGACACGCATCTTCATTCCATAATGCTTGTAATTATTGATCTTCAAACTTTTTCGGTTGACCTGGACATTCTTTGTCTTTCACTTCGAAATCATCACTTTTAAAGCGTTTAAACCAGCATTCACAAGTATCTTGAGATGGAGCGTGTTCACCATAAGCTTCCCGAAGTATACGATAACTTGCAGCAGTACTTTTCTTCAAAATAAAGTAATGAATTAAAACTTCCTGCAAATGCCCTTTTTTTGGCACGAAATTTGACATTTTTAAGTGTAAAAATATCTATGATGTTAACACCTTCAGAAAATTTGACATATGAAGTTTTGAAGCTTCTTGTCAATACAACAAAATAGTATACATATCAAATCGCATATATATCAACATATGTATAACTCTACCTACAGCTGGTAAAGGTAAATACTAGTGCTTTTTAGTGTCTTAATAAACCTTGAAATCAAAATCACTCTGTCTCAAAAACATGCTACTGTCTCTTCCTAGAACTTCCGAGCAAAACGTCCTTTCTTATGTGTTAGAGTATTTGGTTTTAAATATAATCAACTAGTTTAAATATAAACAAACTATCTTTTCCTCTATGACAGTATGTAAAGAAAGGAGCACCAGCCTAAGTGAGTATGAAATGCAGGTTCCTATGGTAGAGCCTGGAATATCCTTGCTAAGAGAGTTTTTGGCTTTGTGTTTTTATGTGTCAAACCTTGTTTACTACAAAGCAATGCACCAATGGAAGCTGTGACGCGGTATGTGGTTTGAACACTAATATTGAAAATACTGGATATGAAGACTGATTTAAGCCATTTTTTTAGTTCATTACATTTTCCCCCTTTTCTTCTTTAAAATTCACTTTCAAACAATACAAGAATACATTCTTGTTTTAAAAAGGCATGCAATACAGATAGACAAAAGTTCCCTTTGATTCTCATCCTGTTTCACCCAACGGGAGCCACAGGAATCAGTTGGGTGTATTTGTCTATATTCACTTTATCTGTGTATTTACAGAAATAGGATCATACTGTGCATGCTCTTCTGTGTCCTGAACTTATCATTTAATAGTAAGTCTTGGGCACCCTTTATTATCCTATATAATAAAAGCCTAATATGCTAAGTGTCCGGTTGTCCAGTCATCTGGTCATCCGTTCAACCAATCAAAGCATAATATGCTAATGATATGCTAAGGCCACTCAACCACTCGCTATGATGTGCACTGACCGCCAGGGGGCAGACGACTGACCAGTAGGTTAGCTTGCTGCTGGGGTCTGGCCGATCAGGACTGAGCGAGATGGGCTGAACACTCCCTGGAGCCCTCCCACAGTCCCTCCCCAGCTGGCCAACCTGCATCCCTCCCCGGCCCCGATCCTACACTGGTGGGGTCCCTCGGCCTGGCCTGCACCCTCTCACAATCTGGGAACCCGCGGGGGATTTCGGAGAGCCAGATTTGGCCCGATCCCGCAGGCATAAAAGGCTAATATGCAAATCGACCGAACAGTGAAACTACCAGTCAGTATGACACGCACTGACCACCAGGGGGCAGACACCCAACACAGGAGCTGCCCCTGGTGATCAGTGTGCTTCCACAGGGGAAGTGCCGTTCAGCCAGAAGCCGGGCTCACAGCTGGCGAGCACAGCGGCGGTGGCAGGAGCCTCTCCCACTTCTGCAACAGTGCTAAGGATGTCTGCCCGCTTAGGCCCGGTCCCCAGGGGGAGCAGGCCTAAGCCATTAGTCGGACATCCCCCGAGGGCTCCAAGACTGTGAGACAGTGCAGGCCGGGCTGAGGGACCCCGCCCCCCAGTGTACAATATTCTTGCACCAGGCCTCTAGTCTATATAATAAAAGCCTAAGCAACTGTTACAGCTGAACAACAGGAATGACCAGTTGCTATGATGTGCACTGACCACCAGGGGCAGACGTTCAATGCAGGAGCTGCCCCCTGGTGGTCAGTGTGCTCCCACCGGGGGAGCGGCCGCTGAGCAAGAAGGCGGGCTCACAGCTGGCGAGTGCAGCAGCAGTGACGGGAGCTTCTCCTGCCTCTGCAGCAGCACTAAGGAGCAGCAAGCAGAGCAGTAAGGAGCCTGCTGCTAAGGAGCAGCAAGCCCAGTGGTAAGGGGCGAGCAGGCGGGCGTTAAGCGGCGAGGGATCCCAGATTGCGAGAGGGACATCCCTTGAGGGGTCCCGGACTACGAGAGGGCAAATTTTGTGCACCAGGCCTCTAGTCAGTACATAAAGATCCACCCCATTGTTTGACCCTCTGCACAGTATTTCCATAGTGTGGGCTACTGTAGTTTATTTGACATCCCCTATTGATGGATGTTTAGGTTGACTCATTATATATTTTTAATTCAGATATATTTCACAAACCATAAATTTCACCCTTTAAAAAATATTTTTATTGATTTTTAGAAAGAGGGGAAGGGAGAGGGAGAGACAGAGAGAGAAACATCAATGTGAGGGTTAAACATTGACCAGCTATCTCCTGCATGCCCTCTATGGGGATCGAACCTAAAACTCAGGCATGTGCCCTGGCCAGGAATGGAACTGGCAACCAACTGAGCGACACCACCCAGGGCAAATTTCACCCTTTTAAAGTGTTCATTGGTTTTTAGTATAGTCACAGGATTGTGACAGTCACCACTACTTAATTATAGAACATTTTTATCACCCCAAAAAGAAGCTTCTTTCTTATTTTCAATCACTCCCCATTACCCTTTCCTCCAGCCACTGCCAACCACTAATCCACTTTCTATCTCTATGGCTATTCTGGATATTTCGTATCATCAGAATCATACAGCAGATGGTCTTTTGTGTTTGCCTTCTTTTACTTAATATAATGTCTTCAAGGTTCATCCATTTGTAACATGTGTCAGCACTTCAATCTTTTTCATGCCTTGATATTATTCCATTGTGTGGACATACCACATTTTATTTATCAGTTTATGGCTGTTGGGTTGTTTTCACTTCCTGGGTATTATGAATAATGCTGCTATGAACATTCATAGCACAAGTTTTTGTGTGAACATATGTTTCTAGTCTTAGGTATATGCCTAGGTGTAGAATTGCTGGGTCACAAGGGAACTCTATGTTTAATTTTTTGAGGCATCGCTGAACGGTTCTGCACAGGAGCAGCACCATTACACAGTCCCACCAGCAACATCTGAGCATTCCAGTTTCTCCACATCTTCACCAACACTTGTTATTGTCCATCTTTTTTTTAACAGCCATTCTACTGAGTGTGAGTAGTATGCATTGTGGTTTTGATTTGCATTTCCCTCATGACTAATAATGTTGAGCATCCTTTTAGGTACTTATTTGCCATTTTAAAATTTTCCTTGGAAAAATGTCTATTCAAATCCTTTATCCATTTTAAAATCAGATTATTTGTCTTTTGCCTCTTGAGTTGTAAGAGTCCTTTGTGTGTTCTGGATGCTAGCATCTTATCAGAGATATGATCTGTAAATATTTCCTCCCATTTGGTGGTCATTTTTTCACTTTCTTGATAGTTTCCTTTATTTTACCAAAGACTAATTTTGATGAGATCCAACTTATTTATTTTAATTTTGTCTCTTGTGCTTTTATGTCATTTATAAAAAGGTTTTGCCTAACCCACAGTCGTCAGGATTTACACCTATATTTTTTTCAAATGGTTTTAAGGTTTTAGCTCTAAAATTTAGATGTATGATCCACTTTAAGATGATTTTTGTGGCCCTGGCTGGTGTGGCTCAGTTGGGTGAGTGTCGTTCCATGCACCAAAAGATTGCTGTTCAATTCCCGGTCAGGGCACACACCCAGGTTTCAGGCTTGATCCCCAGTGTGGGGCATGGGGGTGGGGGCGGGGTGTTCCCCAGTGTGGGGCATGGAGGAGGCAGCTGATTGATGTTCCATTCTCACATCGATGTTTCTCTTTCTCTTTCCCTGTCCCTTCCTCTCTCTCTAAAAATCAATAAAAATATTTTTAAAATAATAAGATGATTTCTATGTATAATGTGAGGAAGGGCACCCACAGCACACTGACAACTCTTAGAGAAAGGGAGGTCTATTTAACATTCAGTTAAACTAGAATTAAGACCTGGGCCTCATGTGGCCATGGGGTTTGCCACCCTTGTCAGCTCCCCACAAGGGGGCCACCCCTCATTTTCTATTTTGTCCCATGTCACATCGCTATGGCGACTTTCCATGTGTTAGCTAGCCTATATCTTTTTTCATCCCAGGACCATTTATTTTCCTATGTTGTTTTGCTTTAGATTTGTCTCTCACATGTAGTTGTAATCAGCATGTAGTTGGACTGTGGATTTTACCCACTATGAGTATCTCCATGTTTTTAATAGGTGACTTTTATAGGGCCACATTCATTGTGATTACTGATATGTTTGGGTTTTCCTGCCATCTTCCATGTGTCTATTTGCCACACTTTCTCTTCTCTTTTCTGTTTCATTGATTTAATCAACTTTTATTTATTCTACTTTTTCCTCTGATGAGTTTCTTTTAGTGGTTGCCCTTAGATTTTAATACACAAACATAAATACACGTTTTTCTGTCAATGCTTAGAATTAATACTAGTATCTATGTCCCCCAACAACAACAACAAGAAAAATAAATAAACCTTAGCGAACTGGGTTACCTCACCTTAGTCTCTCATATAGATACCATTTGGAAACTTTTAGTTCCAGACTGGACTCTTTAAAAATAATCAACATTTCAACAAATGGGCCCTAGCTGGTTTGGCTCAGTGCAGAGTGTCGGCCTGCAGACCGAAGGGTCCTGGGTTTGATTCTGGTCATGGGCACATACCATGGTTTCATGTTCCTCCCTGGCTCCAGGCCCTGGTCAGGGTGTGTGCAGGAGGCAACCAATTGATGCGTTCCTCTCACATCAATATTGCTCTCTGACTTTCCCTCTTTCACTCTCTCTAAAAATTAATGGAAAAATATCCTCGGGTAAGGATTTTAAAATAATAAAAATAAATTATTTTTTAATGGTACCAGGACAACTAGATACCCATGTGCAAAAGAATGAATTTGGACCCCTATCTCACACCATATACAAAAGTTAGCTCAAAATGGATCAAAGAGCTAAATGTAAGAGCTCCAACTATAAAACTTTTAGAAGAAAATGTAGCTATAAATCTCTGTGACCTTGAATCAAGGACTGGCTTCTTAGATGTGACACCTAAAGCATAACCAAAGGAAAAAAAGATAAGTTGAACATCACTACATTAACAGCTTTTATATTTCAAAGGACATCATTTAGAAAGTAAAAGACAACCCAGAGAAAATATTTGCAAGTCATATATCTGATATGGGTCTAGCATCCGGAATATATAAGTAACTCTTACAACGCAACCACAAAAAAGGCAAATGACCCAACTTTAAAACTGGCAAATAATTTAAATAGAGATTTCTCCTGAGAATATATAAAAATTATCAATAAGCACTTGAAATGATCAACATTATTAGTCATTAGGGAAATGCATATCCAAGCCACAATGAGCTCCTACTTCCCTTTCAGTAGAATGGCTATAATAAAAAAAAGGCAGACAATAACAAACATTGATGAAGATGAGGAAAAATTGGAACCCTCATATATTGCTGTTGGAAATATAAAATGTAGACACTATGGAAAACAGTTGGGCAATTTTTCAAAAGTTAAACATAGTGCTACCATATGACCCAACAATTCCATATCTACCCAAGATAGTTGAAAGCATATTCACACAGAATTTTGCACACAAATGTTCATAGCAGCATTATTCATAACCAAAAAGGGGAAATAAGAGTTCATAAACTGATGTTGACAAAATAGGTATACCCATATGATGGAATAATAAGATGCTACAACATAGATGAACCTTGAAAACATTATGCTAAATGAAAGAAGCCTAATGTAAAAGGCCACCTGTCGCATGATCCCATTTATATGAACTGTTTAGGCAAATCCACAGAGACGGAAAGTGAACTGGTGGTTGCCAGGGGCTGGGAGGAGGGGAGGATGGGGAGCGACTGCTGATGGGCTCAGGGCTTCTTTTTGGGGTGATGAAAATATTCTGGAATTGGTGATGAAGGTCGCACAGCACGTGAATATACTAAAACCCACTGAAGTGTACATTCTAAAGGGATGAATTTTGTGGTATGTGAATTATATCTCAATTTTAAAAGTAGTCGATATTTTTTTTATTAGACTTAACCATAAGGCTTCCCAGCTTTTTTGTTGTTGCTGCTCCTTACACTCCCTGAGTTAATTCTTCCTTCAGGTCCGATCTGAGATGTAACATTTTGGAATCCTTGCAAGTCTGAAAATATCTGTCTTTGGACGCTCACCCTTGTGCCATCGTCTCACTTGGTGAGGAGCGCCGATTCCCAAGGACTGGCCTCAGAGGTTGGAAGACATCGCTCAGTTCTCCTTGTCTCCAGTGTTCTCTGTGTGGTGACAGAGTCCCCCGTTCCCTACCCCGACTCCCAGAGCACGGCTGCTCCCTGTGCCGCTGCTGTCGGGAATTTCACTAGAACATTGCTGGATAAATCTCTTGTTCTCTCCTTTTGTCCTTGATTCTGCACAGCTGTCCTCACCCGGGGACATTGCTCTCCAGTCCTGGCCCAGGACACTCTCCTTCATGGTCTCGGTCCTTCTGAAGATCTGTTAGAGGAGTGGTGGGAACGTTTGGGTTTATTTTCCAATGCTCTTGACCATGTTTTATAGTTTCTGTCTCCTTGTTCGTTTTTGCTATTCTGAGAGAATTCCTTGGCTCAGCCTTTCCACTTGTTCTTTTATCGGCTTCAATGCTTCTGCCCATTTACTGAGAATTTTATTTCAATCATCAGATTTTTCGTTTTCAAGATCTCGAAGACCTTCCTTTTTATGGGTGCAATATCACTTTATTTCTCTCTGAGGATTCTAATTATACATGTGCCAAATTCTGTTTGCTCTATTAACTCTGCTTCTTTGGATGTAAACTTTTCCATTTCTTGGGCTTGGTACCTCTCTTTTTACGGCTGTTTTCAAATGTCAACTAGGGATTATTGGCTGTGCACTCAACTTTTCATTTGAGTTTTCAGCCTTTCCCCCAATGTTCTTTCAGTTTACTGCACCTTGTCTCGGATGTAGCGAGCACCCCGTTCCTCCTGGCATGACATCTTATCACACTGCTTCTCCCCAATTAGCAGGAGGAGACTATGGGGAGGTAGGGGGTGCCAGGAAGGTTAGAGAGGAGGGGAGGGGCCCAGCGCAGGAGGAAGGCCACACTCAAATCCAACCACTGTTCCCGCCTTTGCGCCTTAACAAGTCTTTTACCGAAGGTCATTGCCTTTAAAACGGGACCTTCATCCCAGAGACAATTGACTTTGCGTGAACACTCCTGGCCTGTCCTCCCCGAGGAGGCAGCACGGGGATCTAAGAGGGAGCTCCCCAGTGGGTGAGACTATAGCTGTGACTGAGTGGAACGCCACTTCAGGGTTCGTCGTTTCATGTAAATTAAGTTGCTGGTGCGTGCGGGGAGGGGCGTGTGTATTCCTAAGGGGCGTGTAGAGTTCATTAGCTACCGCTCCGGACGTGCTCTGCAGACAAAAACTCTCCAGAAATGCCACGTATTGTCACCAGGTGCCTTTGATTTGTAACTCAGCTTGAATGGGCTGTTTTGTTTTATTCTGTTTTGTTTTGGTATGAAAATGATAGCTTCAAGCACCGAGTTCAGCAGTGGCCACTACACATGCCAAAGAACACAGACAAGGGGCAAACACAGGGTTTCCAGCGGTTCTGAGATGTTCGCTCCGAGGGGGTGGGAGGCACTAGAAACTGCAGCTGAG
>NW_005354047.1:296833-314101 GCF_000412655.1 Myotis brandtii | reverse complement strand
CAGGAGTCACACTGCCTGTGACCTTGAACAAGTGCATGCACTTCTGTGGGCCACGTTCTCCACATCTAGAAGCCGACCAGTTGGACCATCCGATCCCTCTGCTCCTTTCCCACGTTGGCATTTCATGTGACGCACCCATGCACACACGCCTGCCATTTAGGAGACCTGTCTGTCACCACACCTGACTCCTCGGGAAGGAGGAGGGAGGGAGGGGGAGGCAGGAAGAAAGAGAGATTCATAGTTGGATAAAGTCTGTGAACCCAATTTCTTTTCATTCATGTGGATTTATTAAGACTGGAGGGAGGCGGCCACAGGCAATGCTAAGATGAATGTCAGAGGTCAGAAAAACTGCTGCCCTCTCCCAGGCATGCCTCTGAGTGGGTTTCCTAGCCTGAGAGTCTGACAGGGGCAGGGGCAGGGTCTGTCTTCACCCATCAATCCTTTCCCACGGGACGGACACTTCATGTCTATTTTTCTATGAGAGATTCATTCTGAAAATGTACAGGTTTGGTCTGAGAATTTCCAAGTAGTTACTGGAGGTTGAAAATTCTGCATCTGAGGTCAAAATTGGGAAGTACCAGAGGCAACAGCTGTAGCCCAGAGTGTGCAGAAAGGGGAGGTGCAGGAGGGCTCTGAACCGGGAGGACTCTCAGGAACGAGCTCACAGGCACAGGCTTTCGCATGAGGGGTGCTGCCCGGGTTCCTCCCACACCCTGCGGAGTCCCAGGGATGGTCCTGACCTCCGAGCCAAAGCAAAGGGAAGGGCCGTGGTGAACCGGGCAGGTGGCCTGCAGAGTGAGCAGAGCGTGGATCTGTGTTGAATAAGTGAATTTGTAGATAATCCCTACCTTCCACATTCTTGTTGTCTAGGAAAATCGTGGTTGGTTTTTTTTTCCCTTATCGAGGTTTGTTGATTTATGGACCCCACACAAAGAAATAAGACTTTCGAACAGGCTGTGTTTGCTCCAAACATTAAAACGGGAGAATTTCCAAGAAGCAAACAAAGACACAAATAATCGGGTATTTGGTATATTCATGGTCAAAGGGACCTTAGGTCAGTATCTATTAGGTCAAAAGCCATCTTCTCATCCGGACCTTGCAAACCAAGCAGCCAGCCCTGGAGATGTCCTGTGCCTGTAGGATGTGGAGTGGCGCCCTTGACTTCCACCCACTGGATACCAGTAGCACCCCTCTCCAAGCTGCAACAATGAAAACTGTCTCTGGACATTGCCAAGAGTCTCCAGAGGGACAAAACTCCCCACGTTGAGGACCACTGCTCTAGGAGAAAGTCCAGTCGCACTGACACGCTTGACCCCAGCCACCTGGCCTTCGCCTCTCTGATCTCAGCCCACTCACTTCCCCACAGGGGACTCCCACCATGCCAAGCCACGTGAGAGTTCTGAACTGAGCACCCTCTATGCCTCCAGAGCTTTGCACGCCTTCTTCCCACTTCCTAGACCACCTTTCTCCAACTTCTCTCAGCCAATTCCTTATTAGCTTTCAAAACATGCAGGCCTCATCCAGCCTACCCACCCCCCAAATTCAACCTTCCTTTACTTCTCCCCCCACCCCCCAATCTGGTGAGGGGCCCACATTTGGACTCCAGAGCACCTTGCTCGGGGCTCCACGTCCCGCCCCTTCCTGCACTACCTGGTAATCACCTGGGTGCAAACTTCAATGGCACCAGCTTGTGAGCTAGATTGGAGGCCAGGGTGGGGCTCTTCTCATCTCTTTGTCTGCAGTACCTAGCACAATGTCCAGCACATAGTAGATGCTGAGTATAAATGAGTGCGAGAGGATGGAGGGAGGAAGGGATGAAGGGAAGCAGGGAAAGGGAGAGAAGGAAGTAGAGAAAGGAGGAGAAAGGCTGTTAGAGATCTTTTTAAGGTTATATGAGTAGTAAATGTTGCTTTTATATTCATTTTTATCTCTAGAAGTCCATTAGCTCAGCCATAAAAATACTTGCTGGCCCCTCATACCATATATTTCAATAAAGTGAGGCCCATAGTACTTACATCAGTTACTGGGCTTTTTTTTTTTTAATCCCAGGCAAAGTATATTATCCTTTCTCTGGTGACTACTGCTTATTCCAGATGGTCTCTGTCCAAACACTGACTTTTCTCAAGTGTGTTTTATTGCCTCCTGCACTCCTGGCAGTGATTGTCTGGTGGCTGCCTCTGAGCATGAGGTGGGGGGACCCATCAGTGCCCAGCCACGACCGAGGAGGACCCTCAAACGTGCCCTGCCCCCAGACTCGCTCTTTGCTCATAGACTATCCCGTTCACTCACTCTGTTCTGATTTGCATTAGCCATCTACTGGCTCCATCAATTACGTGATCAAAATCACTTTGAATGTTGCAACAGAGTTCCTCTTCGTCTACCCTGCCCACCAGATCCTGAAGGAGGAACCGCCCAAGAGGCTCCTAGATGAGGCTGAACTGATGCATTTCTGAGCAGAAAATCCACGCTTTGTCCCCCGGCTCCCTGAAGCTGGGGGGTCATTTTCCTATTGCAAGCACCATAGTACAAAGCAATCTGAAACCAAGTCAGGCGATCACAGAACTGAATTCACCTGTGGAATATAAACTACTTCCAGAAACCAGATCAGCTCAGCTGGCTGAATTAGTTGCCCTCACCAGGATCTACCAAGTGCAAAAGAATAAAAGAGCAAATATTTATACCGATAGTGGATATGTTTTTGGAGTGGTCCATGACTTTGGAATGCTTCAGAAACAAAGAGGTTTTCTAACATAGACAGGATCCCCTATAAGAACTGGGTGACAAATTAAAGAACTTTTAACGCTTTGCTTTTACGTAAGGAAATAGCTATAATAAAAGTGGAAGGTCATTCAAAATGCAAAGCCCTTGAATGTCATGGAAATGCCTTAGCTGACCACTATGTCTAAAAAGGCAACATTAACCAAGATAATTGCTCCTATAATCACACAGAAAAGAAAGGCCTCGGAGGAATCCAAAGAGGCTGTTATTAACGATCAGAGACAAGCCCCTGATTCATAAAAAAAAAAAAATGGCAAGAAGTAGGATAATGATTGCACATGAATAATATTTGATTGGCACTCTCAGGATGGTCACCTGGTAGTGTGAAAAAAACTGAAGATGGAGTTAGCAAAAATGCTTCATTAGATTACACATAATAACAGAAATCAATCGGCAACGTTAGCAAGGTAGTTTTAGAGGTGTGCGAGGGTGTTTCCAAAATACATCCTACCACCCAGTGATACAATCCTGCAAAACGGTGAAGAGCAGATTCGGGCAGGAACCAAAGCTTGAGGGTCCTTTGAACACTCCATGTGGACTTTCTAGAAATGCCTCCTGTACTGGCTTATGCATATATTTTTGTTATTCTCAGAGCAGGTTGAATTTTCTTGCCAAAGATCTACTGCTCTAACTATGGCAAAAAAAAAAAAAAGTAAAGAAAGAAAGAAAAAAGAAATGAAAAACTGAAAAAAGAAAATGTCTTGCTTTTGTTTCTACATGTTGGGGAATTCCCACTGCTCTAGTGAAAGGGACACTCATATACTGGTCCTGTTATTAAAGAACTCTGTAAAGTTTTGTCTTTTAATCTGAAACTACTCATCTGCAATGCTCAAAAAAAAAAAGAAAAAGAACTAGTGAAATTATAAAACAAAATTAGCAAAGTTCTCAGAAACCCTTAACTCCCATAGCTGAAGTATTGCCATAGCTCTAATGTCTATAAGATGAAACCATACACGATCTCTTTATGAGTAACAGTTGAATCCCAATCTTAGATTCTATCTGATGCAAGTTGAATTGTGCCTCCTAAAAAGATATCTTCAACTTCTAACCCCCAATACTTGTGAATGTGACCTTATTTGAAAAAAAAGGTGGGTCTTTGCAGGTACAATTAAATAAAGATGTGGTCTTGGAGCTATTTGATCTACTTATACAAGGTGAGCAAAAGTAGGTTTATAGTTGTGAGTACATGAAACAGTGTTTATTTTTTTATCATTATTAATTTTTGGATTATTTTCTATATGAATAATTATAAATCTACTTTTGCCCCACATCATATGTTCTCAATTTTGTTGCAACTTACTGAAGGGAACATTATTATTAAAGGCATCTGCAATTAAAATTTACGGGGGGGGAGGGGAGCATTGGCCCTCGGTTTCATATGTCTCAGGTCAAAAGACTTATCTGCCCTGGCCAGGTAGCTCAGTTGTATACAGCATCGTCACAATAGGCAAAGGCTGTGGGTTCAATCCCCAGTTAGGGCACATACAAGAATCAACCAATGAATGCATAAATAAGTGGAACAACAAATCGATGTTTCTCTCTCTCTCTCAAATCAATAATTTTTTAATTTAAAAAGATATATATGTCACTTCTGTCTGACTACTGGACATCTACTTCATCTGAGACCTTAAACAGGCAGGCCCTGGCAATCCTCCATAAGTTGCCATCTTCAGGGATGGTCAGTGTCTACCAAAGATGATGGAACAAATAAGGGACTTCAGAGTGGACAGCTCCCAATCAGGATGACGGGACAAGATGAATTTTCAGATTCCTCAACAATTTGCTGATTTCCCTTCACTCTACTGCACGAAGTTGACTATTATTCCACTTTAACATCTGCCAAAACAAAACACTAATATAATCGCTCTTATCCTCATCCTTTTATTTCTGGTCCCTTATGGTCCCTTCTACCCCTTAAGCCTTAAGGAAAAGCAAAACTCTCTTATATGTTTCTTCCAGATCATCGCTGCTACTCTGAATCCAATGGATTACCGGATCTGTAACTCCTTAACTGCCCCTGTGATAAAAACTTAATGACTCTTCCTTTAAATTCTTTAGAAGAAAAATTCCCTTTAACAGATTCCTTCTGACTCTTGAATTTCCTTCACATCACTAATCCCAATCTCCAATCTTGCAAAAATTGGGCTTTGAAATGTTTCTGCTGAGATCATTACAATCCTATCAGCTGAGCCTTGTCTATCAGGACTAGATATTGGGTCTATCCTGATCATGATCATGTGTTCTCTTCATAAATAACTTCGGCCTCCTTTGCAGGAACTATTAAATTTCACTCAAGGAAGTTGTCCATCATGGGGGACTCATGCCCATGGCAATGAATGATGCTTACATTTCTAATTCAATCTGCATTCCACTAGGATACCACTTCTATGGACAGCAGGCTTCCTCTCTACCACACACTCACTGACCCTGTGTATTCGGAGCAATTGGTAGAGACATCCAGATATTTAAAGCACAGTCCTTTCATTGGACCCTATTTCCTTAAGAAGGATACCCAAAGCCTCCGAAGCAGCACAAATTATTTGGGAGAACGTCCAGGGGGATTCCCACAATGGGAATAATACAATTAGAAAAGTGGGTTGAAACTTGTGTCTGACTTGAGCAGAAATCATGGATGATTCTACTCTGGAAACCTGAAGAGCTAATCTAGACTCATTAGCTAGAGTTGTCATGAACAATCATATTATCCCTTCATTTCCTCTTAGCCAGCCAACGGGGAGTGATACCATAGCAAATACTCTCTGTTGGACCTATATAAATACTCCAGGGTAAACAGAATGATCTATGACTAAGCTGAAAGGAAAAGCCATCTGGCTCTGTTAAACACACACAGGTGGATTATGGGAGACACTTTTATTGCCTGGCTTTCATAATCTATGCCTTTGGCTTCAAGCCCTCTTAGAGCAACTAAGAGGCATTTTGCTTCTGATAATTGCCTGTGTGGCAGTTGGCTGATGTATCCTGTCCATCATGCTCCTGCAAAGTCATTGTCACAGAGTTTCAACAACTCTCATACAACAGAAGAAGGAAAGATTAACCCTAGATCAACCACAGGCTGCATTCAAAGATACTTTTCTGCTCTTGCTCAACAAAATCTTGGCAATAGTGAAAATCTAGATAACATAATTAATGTCGTGTGGCTTGACTTCATTTGCTTGTGGCCAAAAGGGAAGAAAGAGAACAAAAAAAGCAGTCCCTGACATTGAGAAGCTGGCCTGACCCTCACGGCTAGGTATACTAGTCTCTTATTAGATGTAAACAATTCTCAGATAAGGCCACTCTGAGACCGTGATAAAATGAAATAAAGCAAGCCTACTTCATAATTTTGACTGAGCATGACACATAAAAAAGTCACTCTGCCACTCAAAAAGTACCAAATACTCCCTTTCTCAGCCAAATGAGTGACTGCTACTTCTTTACCAATTACAACTTTATCCTCCTTCTAGTCTTGTCTCCTCGTAGATAAGATTTATAGACATGCAATCATAGAATTACCCCTGCTTTCTGACAACATCCAATCCAGTGACCCCCACTTCCCTATACCTTATTCCAAATCACCCAACCAAACCAACTCATATAACAGGTCCTTTCTCACTCCTGACTGAGTCACTCCCCATGGTGTGTGCTCTCCACAGTGAGTAATAAACCCAACTGGTTCAACTACAGGAGTGACCCTGGTGGTCTTTGGCTGGAGGGCACTGATAAAGTCATCACAGGGAGAGTCATAGCAGATATGCTGTTTTAGGAAGAGTCATCTGAAAGTAACATGTGGGATGGGCCACAGAAAGGGACAGTGTAATTATTTCGGAAGCAGTTGTGTTTGTCTAGGAGTGAAGAGATGAAGAATTGTGCTAAGACTGTGTCATGGGAATAAACATGAAAGAAAAAGGGACATTTAGAAGAATTGGTAGAGATTGAGTAATTATCGTTAATTTATTTAGGCAACCAATGCATGCCAGGTGGTGAGACGCAACGTTGAATAAGACAACCAAGTCCCCTTCTCGGGGAGCTCTTATCCCAATTGGGAGGAGGAGGGTGGGGACCATTTGGACATGTGATAGGCGAGGAGACAGATAATAGAAACGGGGATGTGATGGTAGGTGAACAAAAGGTGTGGCGGCGGCAACTCTGGACAGGTTGTTCATCGGATGTCATTCTGCAGTGCTGAGCTATGAGCCGAGGCCTGAAGGAGAGCGGAAGCTGGCCAAACAGACCTCAGGCAGAGGGAACCTATAAAGGCAAAGCCCCAGAGGTGAAGTCAAGGAAAGGCACAGTTTGTTTGCAGAGTGGTGGGTGAAGGGGAGAGCGCAGCAGCATGGCATTGGTGAGGAAGCAGAGCCAGTCACAGGGTCTTGGATGCCAAGATAAGAATGTTGCTAAGGAGGGGAACCCAATTGCAGAGATGCTGCTCACCTCAGAAGCCCCTTTCCTGGTCCTCGCCTCACTATTTCCTTCTTTCCTGCTGCACTTCCCGTTTGCCTTTGGGACCTGGGCTTCCTGAACAGTGGTGCCCTAGTCCCAGGGCCGTTGATGGGCCACCTTCCTACCGCTTCCTGGCTCCGAAATAGGGAACTTCCTAACCTCTGACTAAGCATTTAAATTTAATTTCCCATGCTGGAATTTTCAAAGAATTCTTACTAAAAATTAGAATGTGCTGATTGGCAACCATCAGCTTTATTTCATAGTTATTGCAGTAACTTCTAGAACTGCCCAAAGTTTGGTGAAATAACTTGTGTCTTAAAATGAAACCTAATTGTGCTTTTAAAAATTCCTGTTACTGTCCCAGACTTTCTGCTGTTGTTGTTTTTTTATTTAATCAAAAGTTTACATATATATATGTATATATCCATTCAATATTATTTTGTATTAGTTTCAGGTGTGCAGCATAATGGTTCAACAACCTTAGACTTTACAAGTATTCCCCTGATATTCCCAGTACCCACCTGGCACCACACATAGTTATTACAATATTATTGACTCTATTCCCTCTGCTGTACTTTACAGCCCCAGGACTATTCTGTAGCTACCGATCTGTACTTCTCAATCCCTTCACCTCTTTCACCCCGGCCCCCAACCCCCTGCCTTCTGGCAACCATCAGTCTGTTCTCTGCATCTATGAGTCTGTTTCTGTTGTTTGTTCATTTATATTCTTTAGATTCCACATAATTGAAATTATATCCCATACTTTCATGCTGGCTTTTTTCCCATATTAGATTTTCCATTTTCCTAAACCATTGTATATTCTGATTAGTCCATTCAGTTTTTGTTTGTTGTTTTCCCTTCAAGATAATGGTGCTTCTTCCTACTTTGAAAACTTTCTTCACATTGGTTGGGGTTTTTTCATAATTTTTTCAAATTTTCTCTATACCTCTGTTTATTTGCCGAACGCCTTTGAAACAATCATATCTAAGCTCGGTGCTTTGCTTAGCTGAGATGCATTCTGCCTGTTAATAATCTTCCTGCTGTCCCCGCCCTTTCACTCAGCCTCCTGAATGTCAGCTGTTGTTCCTAGATAGAAGGCTCTTCATTTTGGCAATTCTCCACTCTCTCCCTCTGTGAGTAATGAAATTGTCTTTTCAAAGCCTAGACTTTCTTTATCCCTTTTGTTCTCTGAGCCCCCTTTTTCCCCATGTGGAAATATTTGATGTCTTGTGTATGTGGTTTAAAAGCCTATGATTATGAATGCTGCTTGCAATATTGAGCCTCCTGATTTTTTTTAATCTTTTCCTGATTAAACTCATATAATGATTAATTCTGCTTGTCTTTTATAATCCCCTTATCTTTATTCTGGCTTTTTCATATATTAAAAAAAAAAAAGATCAGAAACAAAAGCCTTTTCTATTGTTCTCCTATCTTTAATTGAATATATTTTTAACCATTTTAGCTTTTTAAGTGAATTGTATTATTTTGAATATTTCAGTACGGTATGAGACAACCATGATTCCAATTCATTTTATTTAGTTTTTAAACCTTTAAAATTAAGGTTTTTATAAAATTTTAGAACTAGGGAAAGCATTATTTACTACAACCCTTTTCTTTTACAGACCATTGCTTTGAGGTCCAGAGAAGTTAAACTATTTGTCCAAAATTAAGCAGCTCTTTAGTGCCAGAATCCAAACCAGAAACCTGGTGCCTGACTCTCTGTCCTGTGCTATTCCCACAACAGAACTGAGCCTCCGTTTAGCAGCGGTTCTCAACCTGTGGGTAGGGACCCCTTTGGGGGTCGAACGACCTTTTCACAGGGGTCGCCTAAGACCATCGGAAAACATATATAATTACATATTGTTTTGTGATTAATCACTATGCTTTAATTATGTTCAATTTGTAACAATGAAATTGGGGGTCACCACAACATGAGGAACTGTATTAAAGGGTCGCGGCATTAGGAAGGTTGAGAACCACTGGTTTAAAGTGTGTTTATGTTTGAATACCACCAGCATCAGAGATCATTTTCATATTCATCTCTTTTGCCTTCAGTGTTTGTATTTAGAACGCCCACAAAAGGGAACTCATCCAATAAAATGCAGAAAGAGACTCCACCCTCCCAGGTGCACGCAGGCCCCAGGGCCTTGCTGATAGAGTGGGAAGTGAGCCTCCCTGGGCTTTGTTTGCGGTTTCTCCTGCCGATTGCCCTTGGGCTTTCCTAAAATGTTGGAACCTCTTATAGACAAACCCTTTGAAAGACCTCCTCCGGAGGAGATAGTCTGAAAACAAGATATGTAGCATTGTTAGGAAATTGAATTTGGGGACGTGCACTTACTTTTAATCCAGAAATGTGATTCTCGTGTCTCCTATATTAGTTCGGAGTACATTTCTAAACTTCTCCCACTAAGCCCCAAATTCAGGGCAATTTAGAATGTTCCTTGGTTTGCTTACTGTCTGGTGAAGGGGAAAGGGAAGTGCTGATCAATTAGGCCTATGTCCTTTTGCAGCTTTCTCCATTTGGTGAGGCACGGCTGGTCCCTGAGACCAAGTTCTACCAAAGCCCCACAAATGGTCCAAGGTCATGGGAATTGCTAACCCGCACCCAGCAAAGTTGAGTTGGAGCTGTTAGTCCCAAGCCAAGGCTTTGGTTCCTTTTGATGGCATAGGAAGAGAGAGACTGCTTTAACTCTGTACGGAACGTTCAGTCAACCTTCCAGATCAGTGAAACAGAGCTTTGATCTTAGTACGAACTCCTTGGTTGCAAGTTACTGAGACCAACTTGAGTCAGCTGAAGCGCAGGTCATGGAGCTCAGGGCAGAGACGGGGCTGACAAGGCCTGGAACCGGGGCCTGGAAAATGCCTGAGACGGGCCCAGGACCAGTTCTCTCAGGAATCCACTGCAAGAACCTGCGAGATAGGCTTCCTGGTCCCCAGACTATAAATTCACTCAGAGTTCTCGAGGTTGCATGCCACAAGGAGATGCATACTTTCCCGGCTGAAGCCTACGAGAAATAGAGATGATTGTGACTCTCTACTGCATCTTAAGAGTAAATGTTCTGACTTTTTTTTTTTTTAATATATGAAAAAGCCCGAATAAAGACAAGGGGCATACACTCAAATTCAAACGCACACACTTATACAAGCTCACATTGTCTAAGCCAGTGACTTTCAACTGGTGTGCCACAAGAAATTTAAAATATGCAATATCTGACTATTTAGTCAGGGGTACTGACCTCTTTTCCCTTAGATCAGTGGTCGGCAAACTGCGGCCCCTTGAGTGTGGCTCTTCCACAAAATACCACGTGCAGGCGCGCATGTACAGTGCGATTGAAACTTCGTGGCCACACTCAAGGGGCCAAAGAGCCGCATGTGGCTCGCGAGCCGTGGTTTGCCTACCACGGCCTTAGATTGTCAAATAAAAAAAAGTTACAACAGCCAACAGCCAACACAATAATAGCCCTCCATTGTGAATGAATCAAAATTATACATATTTTTTGTCAGATCAGCAAAAAATATACTTTTTTGGTATGCCACAAAATTTTATAATTAGCTTATGTGCCATGAGATGAAAAGGTTGAAAATCGCTGGTTTAAGCAAATGCCTCATGAAGTTTTAAAGTATAGCATACTTTTTTCCAGGCTGATGCCCAGTGGTAGTGAAACAATAAAACACATTGTTTCATGTCAGAGAAAAATAGGAGAAAGGCAGAAAGAAAATCTGTCACTCAGATGACTTATTTTTTATGTTTTAATCCTCACCCTAGGATATGTCCATTGATTTTTTAGAGAGAGGGAGGGAGGGAGAGGACAAATATCCATGTGAGAGAGAAACATCGATCAGTGGCACCTTGACTAAGAATTAAACCTGCAACCTTTTGGTGTGCAGGACAATGCTCCAATCAACTGAGCCACCCAGCCAGAATGTCCCTCAGATTACTGGTCCATCTCATTCAGAAAACACGGGCTCTGAAACATCTGACGTAAGCATGAGGAAGGACCAACAGACCTGACCAAACTAGAGAAAAAAATAATTTGTTAATTTTTAAAAATCGAACATGGAGGTTTGCTATTAAACTTTGGATTGAGCACGTTATTTTCTCTGTCCGTTTTCAAATCTCACAGAAATGGCCGT
The DNA here is from genome assembly GCF_000412655.1 of Myotis brandtii. Taxonomy (NCBI): domain Eukaryota; kingdom Metazoa; phylum Chordata; class Mammalia; order Chiroptera; family Vespertilionidae; genus Myotis; species Myotis brandtii. The sequence goes on along the minus strand of NW_005354047.1, from coordinate 302,749 downwards.
AAAAGGATTTTTTAAAAAATAAAAAGGACTTACACAAGGAAAGAGAATGGGAGAGGAGAGGAAGTTTGGAAAGTGGAGATCAGAAGGGTGCGTGGCGCCTGACCTGGCTGAGCAGAAGCTGAAAGCTAAGTGTCTCCAGTGGGCCACAGAGGAGCAATCTGAGAAGCCTCGGGCAGAAAAGCCGCTGAGACTCTTCTGCTGGCTCCCCATCATCTTGACAACATCCTCACATTGGAGTGGTGCAAAGTTCAGTCATTAGACATTTCTCTCTACAGTCTTTCCCTGAGTGATCCAACATCACCATAAACTAACAATTCCAAAATGCATACCCCCTAACCTAGACATCTCCCCATATCTGTCTGTTCAGCCAGGATCTTCATTTTCATATCTCATAGACATCTCAAACTTAACGTGACTAGAGCAGAATTCCTGACTCCCCTCTAAAACTGCTCTTCCTCTGGTCATCCTGACATGACAGCCACGGGGATTCTCCTAAAAACTAAATCAGATTCTACATCACTCCTCTGCTCAAAACCTTCTGATGGTCCCATCACACTCAGCATCCAGGTCCAGGGCCTAATGTAATTGACTTTTTGCCACCCCCCGACTTTATCTCCAACCATTCCCCTCTTGGTCACTCTAACCTGGCTTCATTATCCTTAAAGACTGAGACATATTCCCAACTCAGGGCCTTTGCCCTCGCTGTGCCCTGAGCCTGGAATGCCCTCCTCTCTGATGCCCACATGGCTTCTTCCCTTGGTTCCTCTGGCCTGAAAAGACTGCTTACCAGAGAGGGCGCCCCGACCATCCCTATAAATATACACCTTCCTTCCTGTTTTGCTTTCTCCATGGCACTTACCACTACCTGGTGTTTTGCCGACATACTTTTTACTTGCTTATGGAACACCTTTACCTTCTAGAAAGTAAGCTCCATAAGCACAGGACTGCTCCCAGGTTGCTGACTTCTCTGTGTCTCCAGCACCCAGAACAGACCTGCTAAGCAGGCTGTGCACCCAAATGATGCCCGTTCTCTGACCCCAGCGTAAGAGTAGAAGTTTGTCCCTGGAGAGGCTGATCTACAGAAGCTCAGGATGCAAAGATGCATGGCCAGCTGAAGGTGAGGATGCCCAGAAGAAAACGGGATGGAATGAAAGTGTAAGCACCAGAGGCTGAGATGCCCAGATTCCTGCCCCAGCCCCCTGTTCCTGCTCCATAGAGCTAGCAACTGGGCTTCATCTCCCACCACAGGACTGGAGGATCTTTCTTTAGAAAAAATGAACCATCCTTTCTTAAAAAACCAATGGTTACTGATATTGAGGGGTCCACAACATAGAAGGCAGCTGATGCTCTCATTGTCTGGTAATGATACCCGTCACTCAACAGGCCTTTTCATGCCACACAGTGCTTTCAGGGCCTCCTGCTTAAATATGAGCCGATAGCCAGAGTTATCAATATTTGAGAAAGGTATCTGTTGTGGACTGAATTGTGTCACCCCCCCAAATTCACATGTTGAAGCCTTAAACCCCATGTGACTGTATTTGGAGATAGGACATTTAAGGAGGTAATTAAGGTTAAACGATCATAAGGGTGGATGGAACCCTCATCCAATAGAACTGGTGTCTTTGTAAGAAGAGGAAAAGATGCCAGGAATGTGCATGCACAGAGGAAAGGCTGAGGACACAAGGAGAAGGCTATTGTCTGCAAACCAAGGAGAGAGGCCTCACCAGAAACCAACCCAGTTGGCACCTTGATTTTGGACTTTCAGCCTCCAGAACTGTGAGAAAATAAATTTCTGGCATTTAAGTCGCTCATCTGTGGCATTTTGTGATGGCAGTCCTAGCAGACTACCACAGTGTATAATGTGAAAATAAGAACCAACATCCGTCCCCCCGCCCCCAAAAAAACAGTGAAGAGAAGAAATAGAGACATGAGAAACAGAGAAAACTTTTGAAATAATTAATGTCAGTAATATCCATAGAAAGAGAAGATCTTGGCAATGGAAACAGAATGGTATTTTTAAACAAATCAGGGACCTTCCCAGTACAAAAAAGGAGCTGTTTGAAATGTAAAACATGATAGTAGGAAGTTTTAAAGTTAATTGAAAATTTAGAAGATAAAATTGAGGAAGTCTCCCAAAAGATAGAACAAATGGATAGAAAATTGGAAAGAAAATTTCAGCTTTATTGTATAATTGACTAATAAAATAAAATACAATATGATGATTTAAAATTGTGTACTTTGAGAAAGGATTACCACAATCAAGTTAATAAACACATCCATCACCTCACAGAGTTTCCATTGTGTGTGGTGAGAATAAGGTCTACTCTCCCAGATCTGTATTCATCAGGAATGTTGGCCTATAATTTTCTTTTCTTATAGTGCCTTGCTGACTTCATAAAATGAATTTGGAAGGTTGTCTTAAATTTTTTGGAAGAGTTTGAGAAGGATTGGTGTTCTTCTTTAAATGTTTTCTACAGTTCATCAGTAAAGCCATCAAGTGCTGTGGTCTTTTCTTTGTTGGCAAGTTTTTTATTACTTCTTGTCTTTTCATATTTTCTATTTCTTCATGATTAAGTCTTGGTAGGTTGAAGGTTTCTAGGAACTTATTCATTTCTTTTAAGTTATCCAATGTGTTGGTGTATAATTGTTCATAGTAGTCTCTGATGATACCTTACATTCCTGTGGTAGCAGTTGTAATTAATATCTCCTCTTTCATTTCTGATTTTATGTATTTGAGTCTTCTTGCTTACTTAGTCTAGCTAAAGGTTTGTCAATGTTTTTTATCTCTTTTTTATTTTAAAATAATTTAATTAAATATATTGTGTGACAATGGTTAATAAGATTATATAGGTTTCAAGTGTACATTCCTTGTTTATTTAAAAAAAAACCCAACTCTTCATTTTGTTCTATTTTTTAAAACCTCTATTTCATTTGTTCTATCCTGACCTTTGTTAGTTCCTTCCTTCTGCTAACTTTGAGCTTATTTTGTCTTCTTTTCTATTTTTTTTTGGGGGGGGGGTGTAGGAGAGCATATTTAAAGAAATAAATTATTAAAGAAATAGTACAAGAAAACCTTTCAAAATAGATGAATACAAGTACTTCTAGACTAAAAGGGTCAGTGAAGTACCCAACATAATGAATAGAAAAAGCACCACACTACAGTATATAATTGTGAAATTCCAGAACACCAGGAATATAAAGAAGACCTAGAGAGAAAAGCAAATGATATCACAGGATTGATCCTCACATGGAAAAATTAGCAAGCAAGAAAGCATAATAATAATGATAATGATAATGATAATAATAATAATAGTGGTTGTCTTACTATATTTTTTAAAAAACCTTTAAACAATTGACAGATGTGTGTTAAAGAACATAGGCACCAACTTAAAGGGGCTACCACTGGCCAAATCTGGAACAATTTGTGCATCAAAAAGAATGAATACAATCAATGGAAAGATTGCAATAAATAAAATTTATGAGTTCATTAGAATTTTCAAGAAAAAGCTTACTTACCACCATTGGAGGTAACTTTTAGACAACACTTTTCTATGAAAATTAGTAGCTATTGGGAAAAAATTAAGCCTTTGCTCTGCTTTTTAAGGAGAAATGATAGTTTATTCCCAGTTTATAAGAGATAGTTCTTCTTTGAAGAAAAATGCCTGCTAATAAATGTGGAGAGAATGATGGAATTAGAAAATCACTCCTTTGCAAAACAGTGAAATAATTTATTCAGTCCAGGATCATCAGTGGATGCTAAAACCACTGGGTAAAAAGTTTGCTGAAGAGAATATTCACTTGGTGAAAAGTACCACTGCAGCTTGCATGGGGAAATGCAGTTAGTTTTACGATGCAGAGGTTTGGCTGTCACCACCTCGCCAGGTGACTTACCTTAGTATCACTGTGGGACCTCCTGGACCTCCTCTTTTAATGGAATATGAAGTACATAGCAATAAGCATGAAATATTTTTGCCAGTGCGGAATGGGAAGTGAGGGTGGCAGTATCCAATGTGGTCCCATGGTTTGAAAAGTTTTACATTGCTCAATGGACACATAGGTCCCATAGTAATGAAGGTTATTAAAAATAAAATTGACATATTATTTTTGCTTTCACTTTATTTGTATTACTTTTTTTTTAATGCCTATTAAGTTGTTAGGTCACAAGTACTTATTAGGTTATTTGGCCCTACTTACTTGACAAACAAAACTATTAAGTATTACTTATGGCCTAGGGATACTGTGGAAAAAATGACAGATCTAAGGATGCTGTGAACAGAGAAGGTTTGGGAACTCTGTCCTAGGACCATCTCTCTATTGGAGTTGAGCATATTGAATGCCATTTATCCTCCTGGCCTAGAGTCATCAAAATTGTGTTCTGGTTCACTGACCCGTTCTCCAACACTACCCCTGTCTTAACTCTCAATAATTTCAGTATGTACCTAGATTCTCTCATGCTGGCCTCTCATATCCTTGAACTTGTCTCTGATCTTGGCCTCTATCCCAACTCAACCACTAATTTCCTCTGCAACCTTGTTATTACCACACCCTTTAGTGCCTGACTCCAAAAATCCTTTGACTCCTCCCCGCTCCCCACGCCCTCATAGGTACCATCTTTTCACTGACACCCACCTACCCGCCTACCCTTGGCAAATCTTTTTTCCTCCTTTTCAGTTTAAGTTCCATGATCAATCCACATAATCCCTTCCTTGTATATGTCCCCAGCTGCCTTGCTCTTCACTCTTTCATTATATTCGAACCCCTACCCTGGTCACATTTAACCCCCTGCCTCCTCTGGGCCTGCACCTGGGCACCTGGACTATTAGAAGACCCCCTGACTGCCTCTCCAACCTATTTCCATGCGACAGCCAGAGTGACTTTCACCCTCGTCACTTTACCCTTTTAAACCCTTCAATGGCTTATTGCCTTTAGCTAAAACACACTCATATAGTTTATGGGGTCCTCCTCCCTCCTCTGCCTTTGCACATGTTGCTCCTTCTGTGGAGAGTGGCATTCCCTTGCCAGGTTGACTAGTCTGTCAGTCCTTACTGAGATGTCATCTTTCTATGTGCTCCACAGAACACCTCCAGGGGGCAGCTCTGAACCTGTGCCTCCTCCCTCACCACACTAGAAACTTACCGAGGGCAGGAAATGCATTTTGTTCACCATTGACTCGTTGACTCAATCGTCCTAAATTTTGGGAACTATGGTGTTTAAATATAGATATATACATCTGCTCATGGTCTTTTTTTTTTTTTTTTTTTACTATGTAATAACAGATAATATGTCTAGAAGAATTAAGTCTTGGTAAACCAATTCTGCTTCCAACCAGTTCTAAATTTCTGTGGGCTTACTCTGCCTTATTTCATCGGTCAGCATAATATGCTGAAGGCCTTCTACTAATCAGCACGATCGTCCTTTCCTATAAGTCAGTCACAGGAGTTACTGTGCACATAGCGCCCAAGGAACTCGAGTACAAGCCTCTGTTCTTTAATGGTTTCATGCTCTCTGTTTTGGGTATTTAAGAGGCTAGAGGTGGATGTTTCCTAGAAAATTTACTGTCAATACAGAGGTTGAAGGATAGCAGAGTCATATCCTTACCAAGGGCAGTCCCTACAAGGCTCATCCGCCTGAGTTTCATAGGCCCCTGGAGATGTTAGTAATGATAGAAATTTCAAAAATGAACATTAAGGAAGTTCAGAAAAGAGGAATAAGGTGGAGTGCCCCAAAGCACTCCCTAAAATGTGGGAGTCCAAAGTGGTCATCTCAGTGGCCCTACCCAAAGGTCAGGCCAGCTCTGCCCCTTAGACTAGGAAAGATAAATGAGAATAAATGGAAGTTGACAAATGAATGCAGGTAACTGGATAAAATGGAAATAAAAGCCTCCTCAGACATTATGTAATATACAGTGTGTGTATA
>NW_005354047.1:295320-296807 GCF_000412655.1 Myotis brandtii | reverse complement strand
CATGTACTAGAATATTCTAGAATGGGCAAAAATGAAGAAAACTTTGGCTAAATTGTGCCAAGAATTCTAGTTTGTATACATTTTATTTATCTCTTCATCACTCTTTTTATCCTATTTTATCTAGAGAACAATGTGAATTGGAGGCAGCCTGCTAGATTGCACTCAAGTGCAGTTAATATCATCTTATTATTTTCTAGAAAGGTGTTGCCAAGGTCAGTTAACTTAATATTGTATTTCTTCCTTGAGAAAATACAGAAAAATAATACCTTTGACTGGAATAGGAGAGCGGGGAAGAAAATTGACATTGAAATACAGTGGTACATTTCCTGTAGAGTTCACAAGTTATTTTTCAATTTGAAAAGCGAGTTTTGCCATTCCTTGTTAATGGAAATACTGCCATTTAGAGATCCGTTAAAAACCATAACTAATAAGGTTTTGCCACTGTTTTTCTGTGGCGTTTTAGCAGATGACACCCTGATGGTGCAGTCCGCAGCTGGTTCCGCTTGTGGAAATCACTCCAATCTGTACTATATTATGACGTCTCAGAAAAGCACACAACCTGCATTTGCTGGGTTAGAGACAAGAACACCGACATTTAAGCGCATTTTTAAAAGCCTATAAAGTAGTAAACACAAAAGGCTCTTAAAAAAGAAACGTCATTTGAGTATTCTCCGAATTACTAGTAAACTAACGCCAGCTCCGCAAGATCAGCTTTCAAGAGTGCCGGTTTTTTCCCCCTAAGTACTTGGAAACTCCTCAGGTGTTTCAGGGAAAGGTAATGAGAAAAAGTGTTGAGCCTTTGCATGGAGTTTCACTTCACGTTTGTGCATTACAATAAAGATTATTATAGAAACGTGGGATCTCCAGGAAAACCGACGTTGCCAAGAGGGGGGAAATGGTCCTTATGAGTCTAGCTAGAAGGCCCTCGGTTAAAATTGTATTTAATCATACATAATGTGTAATTTTTCTTTTTACATCAGTAGAAAATTGCTTTCGCGTGTAACGCCAGTGCTGCGAGACGGGATTCCAGCCTCAGGTTTACAAAGATCCAGGCGCAACGCAGGGCGGGCCCTGGGAGGACGGGGAAAGGCGCTGTGCCCCCTGGAATTGACAGCCAATCAGGGCGCAGTGTTCATTCCCACCCACCAATGCGGGCCCGTCGCTCCGACGCCGGGAAGTGTCCGTTCTTGTGTTCCCTTCTCCGCTAGATGTCACTGTAAGTCAATCGCTCGTGGAGGGGGACCCGGTGTTCCACGGCTGCACACACAGCGCAGGGTGCTAAGCATGGTCAGTCCTTGCACTTGTGTCCTCTCGGACAGTAGCGTCCGGAGCGGACGGGGGCGGCGGAGACTCGCTGAAGAAGAACCGCGCCCAGTCCAAAGCAGCCACCCCAGCTGGGGGCGTGGAGGTCATGGGGTGCGGGGCGGGCTCCGCGAAGCGAAAGACTGGTCCGCGCTATGTTTTCCCCGCCCCCGCCAGGGAGACGG
>NW_005354047.1:282610-294414 GCF_000412655.1 Myotis brandtii | reverse complement strand
CGTCGCTGCGGGTCGTCCCCCTCCATCAAACATCCCCGCAGTGGGTCCCAGCATCGGGTCGGAATATCTGAAGACAGCTTTTGTGCACTTGTTTTTCCTCCTCCTCTGTTGCCTTAATACGTAGGGCACCTCCTACCTGTCCGTACAAGTGCCCCTTTCACACTCGCACTCCCTGTCAAAACAAGTCAGTCCCTGTGTGCACGGAGAGGGGCATTTCCTTCTGCAGTAAACTGCTCTCGCTACCTAAACCCAGCTTGTAAAGAAATACCTTATTTAAAAAATTACAGGTGGTGTAAGTCTGCTCTTTCTGTCTTCCAGGCTTCTCAGGTCACGTCCAGGGTGGAAATGGTTATCTTTAGGTAAAAATAATGTGGATGGACCAGCACCTACCATAAAGGGCTGGTGACTAACTGTGAAGGACTTTCTGTGATCGTCTTAATTCTGGTGTCCGCCAGGTCTCTCTGCTTCTCCACCTCGGTCCTGGGGTTTCCCCTTGGGGTAGGGTAGGACAAAACATTGCTTCTCCCTGGGGCCCGCACGGCAACCCCGTCTGGGGCGCCTCCACCTGCTTCCTGAACTCACCCTCTCCGCCTTCCCAGGTCGCCCGGCCTTACGGTGCAAATACTGCCGCACGTCCCTCCCTCTGCTTCCTGCGTTGGGCTCTTCAAGCTCACCCAAAGTCGGCCCCCCCCCCCCCCCCGCAATCCTCCGTCTTTAATGATCTCCATTCAATTTTCAGTGTATTTATTTGTCACTTTTGATATCTTTTCATCCACATTCTGTTTTTCTCTGACTGCCTTTTTTTTTTTTTTAATCCTCGCCTGAGGATATTTTTTTCCATTGACTTTTAGAGAGAGTGGAAGGGAGGGATGGGGAAATAGAGAGAGAAAGAGACACAAGGATAGCCTGCCTCCCGAAAGACTTGATCAAGGCCTGGGATAAACCTGCAACCCAGGTACATGCCCTTGACCAGGAATCAAAACCCAAGACTAACCCTTCGGTGCGTGGGCTGGTGCTCTACCACTGAGCAGCACTGGCCAGGGCTCTCCCAATGTTTTGCAGTCTCAAGGGCAGAGTCTGTCTTTTGTCATAGAACTTTTCACCTATTTTATGATAAATACGTATTTAAATTTTCTTTATCCTAAACAGGTGGGACTCATTCTTTTGGAGTTAATTTCTATGAAGTCTCAAGTAGAAAGTAATTTTTCAAGATAGTGTGTTTGAATATGTAAGACCACTCCATTTTCCCACTTCCAACTTCAAAACTCAGATTCTACCTAAGAGAAGAAACCCTGTCCTTACCTGGAACAGCCTCGTCATTAATAATAAGTCAGGAAGGGCCCTGGCTGGTGTGGCTGATTTGGGTGGAGTGTCCCCTTGTGCACTGAAAGGTCTGGGTTCGATTCCTTGTCAGGACACATACCCAAAGTTGCTTGTTTAATTCCGTTGGGGTGCATTTGGGAGGCAACTGATCGATGTTTCTCACATCGATGTTTCTTTCTTTACCCCCCCCCCTCTAAAATCAATAAAATCATATCCTTGGGTGACTATTTAAAAAAAGTTAATAAGTTTAGAAGGCTACATGTCATATATCTGATAGTCCTTTCTTTGATAGCTGCTATAGTAGAAAGACAAAGACTTTGGACTTACATGTAGATTTAAATTCTGATTCTGTCCATTAGCTGTGTGACCTTGGACAATTTAAGTTACTAATATCTGATTTTTTTTTCTCATTTGTAGAATGAAGACCTCATTCCCACCTTGGGTAGCTCAGGATTAAATGAATTAAATCTAAGGCATCTAGTGAATCCCTGGTGTAATTAGAAGAGGTGATAGGTACCTCTTGTCTCCAAATAGATAAATGAATCCTAAACTAAAGAGCAGTAAAGCTCTTTCTGCTTCTCAAGACTATATGAGTTCATGTGGCATATTATATATCAGAGTATATTAAACGGCATTTACAAATGAAGGAAATAATCTTCTTTCCTCCTAGAATAGCACGATCTGAAGCATTAACATGGCTATTAAAAGATTATCTCTGATTTTCAAAATTATGTAAGAAATGGGGAGTGAAAGGAGGAATATATATTTTTTAATTATGTGAGTTTTTTTAATTGATTTTAGAAAGAGAGGAAGGGAGCGGGAGAAAGAGAAACATTGATTGTTTGCCTCCTGTACACACCTGACCAGGATTGGAATCCACAACCTGGGCATGTGCTCTGACCGGGAATTGAATTGGTTACCCTTTGGTGCACAGGATGATGCTCAACCAACTGAGCCACATCAGCCAGGGTGAGGGAGGAGAAATATTTAAAAATGTCTTTTTTAGAGACAGTTAGGTTTCATGTTCTTTTAATATCTCATCTGTGTATAAACAGTTTCTCTTCCTTATACTGTCACAACAGTGCCTGCCTTCCCTGCTGTCCTGCTTTGCTCCCTGTCTTACTGATCCCCACATAACAGTGATTTTTTTTTAAAAGACATAAATCAGTTTTCTTTATCATGCTTAAAATCCTCCCCATGTTTCCTATAACCCTTAGAATTGAATCCAAACTCCTTACCACAGCCCATCAGGGCATTACATGTTTGACAGCTGCTAATTCTAACCTTAACCTCTTAGCAGGTGACTCTTCACCTTGCCTCAGTCCCTAGGTCCTTTTGCCATTTCTTGAACAAACCAAACTGTTCCTATCATAGGGTGATTTACTTGTTGTTCAGTTGGCTGGGCACCCCTTTTCCTGGTGGTTATCTTGCCTTTACATCTTCTGTTCGCTGGTCAGATGTCCATGGGAGGACTATCTGAGGTTATTTCTAAAGTAGAAGCCAGCCCCTCCCTCTGTCTCTTCCAATTCTTTCATTTTGCCTTATTTTTCTCCACAGCATTTATTACTAGGCAAATATACAATAGTCATTTATTTATCAATTTCCCCCATTTGCTCCAAGGCCCTCCCTCCCTCCCCCACTAGAGAGCAGAGACCTTGTCTGACTTGTTCATGGCTCTATTCCCAGTGCTTAGAACTGTGCCTGGCACATAGTAGGTTCTCAGTAAAACTTGTTAAATGAATGAGTGGTATAAGTTGATTTAAACATTGGTGCTGGGGTCAGAATCCTGGCTCCTACCATTTACTGATTGTGTGGCCTTGGGCAAATTAATACCTTGGTGATTCAGTTTGCTCATCGTAAGATGCGAGCAAACATTTCTATCTCATAGGATTATTGTGAGTAATAATTGAGTTAATATATGTAAAGTGCTTAGCACAGGGTTGTTTTATAGTTTTTAAAAACAATGTTTGAAATTACCTTGGAGTATTCAGTTAAGATTTTGTGTTTTTGCATGAGATAGAGGTATAATCAATTGAATTTTATATTTTACTGATTTATAGAACTCTTTCTTTTTAAATACATATATTTTGTGGATGTCTAGAACGGATTAAAAAATAAATTGCTGAGAGTGGTGACCAGTATTTGGTCTTAATGTTTAAGTCAGTCAGCCTTTTTATTCTTAGATATGTGGAAGATGCTTAGAGTGATTATCTCCACAGCTGCCCACCAGAGTGGCTTTTATGTATTTCTCTTTGAAGTTCCACTGGAGATATGATTGTGGTGATGAAATGACTTGCTGGAGGCTGAAGACAGGAAAATTCTTGAAGGTCCAGTTGAAGTATAAGTCTTGTAGTATTTTGGAAAGGAGATATTTTTATCATCTTCGATGTGTTCAATTTCTGTCTTTCATTCTGGTCTCCCCCTCCCCCAAAATTGTATTTGGTTCTTAATTGTGGCTTATAGTAATCCAGTTGTACTTTGTATTTTTTCCCTTTCTCTTCTTTTTTTCATAGTGTATTTTGTACTCTAGCATTTATAGAAATAGGAAAGAATTGGTGGGGACAATCAACTTAGTAACAATAGATACTTGGAGCTAGTGAAAATTGAATTATTCTTAGAAATTAAGATTCTGCCTGTGGTAATTGCACTTGCATATCACCAGTTATTTTTACTTAGTTCACTTGTCTTTAATAAAATGCCTCTTTGTAGGGATATTATATTTTATTATGCTTTATTTATAAGTTTGAACTTCAACCAGTAGAATCCTAATCTTTGGGCTTTAAACTTTAAAAACAACAACTAAATACTGCTGCTCTGTGTGACATTTGTTCCAAAATTTCATAGTAATTACTAAATTATTATGTATGTATTGTGTGTCAGGCTCTTTACTAAAGTTCATTGTCTTATTTAATATTCACAATCACCATATAAGGTGGGCATAGTTATAGATGATGTTACTTGGCCAGGCCACACGGGTAAGAAAGGAGCCAGGATTTCAGTCTACTTCCACCTGATTCCATGAACCCAAGTTTATAACCACTTTGCTATGATGCACGTAAAAACAAAGTTTCTATTTGGACACTTTGCCAGTATTTTTTATCATATCATTTGTGTTCTTCCTCTTAACTACTGGCAGTTTCATTATTGTTTGTGTCTAAGGTTTTTTTTTTTAATATAATTTTTTAATTTAACTACTGCTATACTTAGATGCCTAGCTTATATAATAAAAGTGTAATGTGCAGCCAGAACCGGTTTGGCTCAGTGGATGGAGCGTCAGCCTGCGGGTCCCAGGTTCGATTCCGGTCAAGGGCATGTACCTTGGTTGTGGGCACGTCCCCAGTGGGGGGCGTGCAGGAGGCTGCTGATCGATGTTTCTCTCTCATCGATTTTTCTAACTCTCTATCCCCCTCCCTTCCTCTCTGTAGAAAATCAATAGAACATATTTTAAAAAAAAAAGTGTAATGTGCAAATTGAACAGTGGCCCGGGGGGGGGGGGGGGCGCGGAGCCAACTAAGGCGTGTGCCAGCGGGCAGAGGGAGGGGACAGTGATTGGGGGGCGGTGGAAACCAGCGGCAGAAGGGCGATGTGGTGGGGGAGGGGGGGCGCAGGGCCTCCGCCGTCAGTCAGACAGACCCTGAGGGCTCCTGGACTGCGAGAGGGCGCAGGCCGGGCTGAGGGACCTCTCCCCCACCACCCCCAGTGCACACATTTTCGTGCACCAAGCCTCTAGTATATTCTGTAAGTGTGAAACATTTTAATAGGCGATGATATGCAAAATCATTTCTTTTTCCTAATTATTAAAGTCATTAAAAATGAGTCAAGCCCTGACTGGTTTGGTTCAGTGGATAGAGAGTCAGCTTGCGGACTGAAGGGTCCCAGGTTTGATTTCAGTCAGGAGCGCATGCCTGGGTTGCGGGCTCAATCCCCAGTGGGGGGTGTGCGAGAGGCAGCCGATCAATAATTCTCTTTCACCTATGTTTTTTTCTCTTCCTCTCCCTTCCTCTCTGAAAATCAATAAAAAATATATTTTAAAAAATGAGTCAAAAGCATCATGTGTCATTAGGTCAGCTTTGTAAATAGTTTGAAAAGGTTTTGTATATAATGATATAATGTTCCAGATTTAAGAAAACATGAATATCTTTAAATTTACTTAAGGCTGAAATAAATTTCAGGTAGTAAGTAAATACTTAACAGAAATTAATGATGTTGATGTAGAGCAAATTTTTGTTATCTTTGTTTTTAGTAAGTGAGGAGGAACATGTGATAGAATGTTTTGCACCATGGTAAGCCTTAATGATTTTTGACATATATATGCAAGACTTGAAATTTGAAGAATATTGAAGATATGAGTTTTTGACTTCTCAACACTTTAGATTCAGAATGCTGGTGTTAGATTGAACCTTACAGATTCTGTAGACCCAAGCATGTGAAACTCATGGCCAGTGGGCCACATGCCTCTCTTATTGAAAAGAGGCATGCGACCCCCCCTCCTCCCCCCCCGCTGAGTTTGACATGCTTTCTATAGACCATACCCTTATATTTTCCTGGAGGAAAATGAGACCCATAGACTCATTTGACTAATAAAGAGGAGAAATAGGACTAGAACCTAGGGGCTTTTGTTTTTGTTTTCTCTAAGACCATTTTTTCTGCTACAATAACAAGTTGCCCCCTTTGTCACCTAGGGAAAGACCAAGGTATACTTAGTATCTTATTTTCAAGAGGGTAGAGAACTTTGAGAGTTTTTAAAAAAAACCCAGCTTTGCCCTAGCTGGTTTGGCTCAGTGGAAAGAGCGTTGGCCTGTGGACTGAAGGGTCCCGGGTTCGATTCCAGTCCAGGGCACTTGCGGGCTCCATCCCCAGTAGCGGGTGTGCAGGAGGCAGCTGATCAGTGATTCTCATCATTGATGTTTCTATCTCTCCCTCTCCCTTCCTCTCTGAAATCAGTAATAAAATAAATAAAATCACTGGCTTTAAAGTAACAGGAAAGTTCTTGTGCTCTGTAATGCAATTAGAAATTATGCTTTCTCCTTATGCACGTAGGATAGTTAGAGAAATCTTTGAAAGACCAATCTGGTCTCTTGGCTTTATGCTTGAATTAAAAGTCTAGTTAAGGATGGGCAAAAAATTGGTTGTGATACGAATACTTTTTATTTGAAGCCAGTATCTTGAGTAACCAAAGTGTTGCATATTAGCTTTAATCATTCCTGATCAAAACTGAGGCTAAAATTACCTTTTTTGGAGGTATAGTCAGGAAATAGCTGAACCCTACATTTTCTAAACTCCCATTTCTACACTTGAGAATGGACTTAATATACTTTTATCATTTAGGCATAAGTCTGAATTATGTAATTAAAATTATGATTTTTTTAAAATCCTCACCTAAGGGTATGTTTTTTCTGTTTGTTTGTTTTTAAACAAATTTTATTGATTTTTTTTTTTTTTTTTTAAGAGAGAGAGAAACATTGACCACTTGGTTGCCTTCTGTATGCACCGAACCTGCAATCTAGGTATGTGCCCTGGCTGGGAATCGAACCTTCAATCTTTGGGTGTACTGGGTGACACTCCCAACCAACTGAGCAACCCGGCCAGGGCTGATTCCTTGTTCTTTTAAATGCTTTTCACCAAATTCTGAATTTTATCTTGTAATAAGCTCTATTGCTTGGTGACTATTGGCAATATTGAGAGCCTAACTGAAAAAGCTCTTTACTTTTTGGAATGCTTTGTGTTTTAAAAAGTACTTTCATTTGACTTTTTCTCATTTGATTCCCCTAAGAGTCCTGAGAAGAGAGGTAAGGCAGTATTTCCTGTTTTATAGCTGTAATGCAGTTCTGGCACCAACTACCCAGAGTTAGGGCCGACATCACCGGTTAAGGGCACAGCCCACAAACTCCACTTCAGATACCAAGTATTACAGGGCAACCTGGCCACCTGTACTTCTGATCAACTGGCTACAAATTTGGAAGTTCCCACCACCTGCTCAGGTTTCATAATTTGCTAAAATGACTCTCAGAACTCAGGAAGGTGCTGTACTTGCAGTTATGGTTTTATTGTAAAGGATACCAATCAGGACCTGCCAAATCAAGAGATACATAGAGAAAAGCCTGGGAGAGTCCCATAGAAGAAGTTTCTGTGTCTTCAGAAAGTCATTTTCCCACCACATCCATAAAGGATTACAAGCCAGGGAAGCTCATCCAAGCCTTACTGTACAGTTCTTAGTACATATGCATGATTGAATCATTGGTCACAGAGTTTAATTCAGCCACTAGCCCCTCTCCTCTTCTGGGATGTCAGGCTTTCTGTGGCTCAGAGCCCCAACCTTCATCACATGGTTGGCTTTTCTAGCATGGCCCACCCCATCCTGAAACTAAGTGTGCACTGGGAGTCACCTGTTAATATAAAATACTAGAGGCCTAGTGCATGAATTCGTGCACAGGTGGGGTCTGGCCATCCCGGCCCCAATTGGCAGATCGGAGCTGGGCCAGCTGGGGGGAGGGGCCGTGGGCAATTGGCTGGCGGGCCCCACCCCCAGTTGGGGTGTGAGGGCAGGCCCACCCCATCCTGAAACTAAGTGTGCACTGGGAGTCACCTGTTAATATAAAATACTAGAGGCCTAGTGCACGAATTCGTGCACAGGTGGGGTCTGGCCATCCCGGCCCCAATTGGCAGATCGGAGCTGGGCCAGCTGGGGGGAGGGGCCGTGGGCAATTGGCTGGCGGGCCCCACCCCCAATTGGGGTGTGAGGGCGATCAGGGGTGGCTGGGAGGAGGGGCCACGGGAGGTTGGCCACTGGCCTACCCCCGGATTAGGCCGGTTCGCTGGCAGCAGTGGGCGTCATAGTGACTGGTCGTTCTGGTCGTTACCGCATTCCGGTTGCTGGATTTTTATATATATAGATGTGGTCCCAGGGACCCACTATGGTTAACAGAAACACTAACCAGTTGTGAAATTCCAAGAGTTTAGAGTCTCCCACCCGGGAACCAGGGACAAAGGCCTGCCAAGTTATTATATAGCAGTAACCCAAGTGAGAATAGACATTTGGCCAATTTGTGACAATTGAAACTGGAACACATCTCTGTAGTACTAGCCTGGTGATATCCATTATACTAAAAATTGGAACAGATTACCTTTGAATATGGAAAGATTGACTTCTGTTGACATTTTCTTTTCAGTTGATACAAGAGTATTTAAAACCTGGGCTGATGATGTTTGTTTAAGCCAAATATTTTATTTATATAAATTGTGTTGTAGGTTGGGTTATGAATACAGACTTTTAAAAAATATATTTTTTTATTGATTTCAGGGAAAGGAGAGAGAGAGAGAAACATCAATGATGAGAGAGAATCATTGATCAGCTGCCTCCTGCACACCCCCTACTGGGGATTGAGCCCTCAACCTGGGCATGCGCCCTTGACTGGAATCGAAGCCAGGACCCTTCAGTCCCGAGGCCGATGCCCTATCTATGAGCTCAACCGGCTAGGGCAGACTTTTTGATATTTTAAAAAGCTCAATAATTTTGGCTGTGAAAACTTTAATTTTTAGAATTTCTTTTTGAATTTGTAATTTTAGATTTAGGTTATTACTGTTAAGTGAAAAGAACCTATGAAGTGAGATTTTTGTTGGAGAGGTGGAGGTATTGATAATGTATTTGTTAGAATTGTAAAATGTTTTAGTAACTTATTTGTCGAATTAATTGCCCTTTTAAATGTTCAGACTTGAGTGGAAGTTGCTAGCTGTTCAATTTTATAATGTTGCAGGTGCAGGTTAATGTTCTTTTGCATATTGTTTATGTCCAACAAAAAATTTCTAATTGTCACTGAAAGATTGTATTACATTCTCTTGGAACTCACTGAATGTTTCTCAGAAATAAACTGTATTAGTTTTAAGGTATAAAGTGCACAAAAAACTGTTACATTGAGTAAGACTACTAGTTCTAGTGTCTTTTGAACAATGTAGCATTTCCTTAGAATGTCATATCATCTTAAAAGGTAGGGGGTTTTGTTGTTTTTCATGTATAATAGGGGCTACTTGGCAGGAAACCAGGGAGAAGAGGCCAGAAAGTAAAGGAGTGGCAGTTTCTTAAACATTCTACTCCTTTTATGTTCACTTGCAATTACATTTAATATTAGGATTTATGAGAAGAGAGATTTGTTCAAGATGGAATGTAGCAGAGCTAGAAAAGAGTGAATTTGACCATATTTTTGAATTGCAGAGGGATTGGTTTTTAGTTGAGTGTTGTGTGTGCCAATTTATCTTGTGAGATCTTAGGCATGTGTGGGTACAATACACAAGGTGAGAACTTCAGGAGCCAGAACCTCTGTCTCTGCAACCAGCCCAATCCCCACCATTTACAGGCACAAATTTACACTTCCTTTCCTAACTTATACACAGTAAGGTTCAAACTTCTTGGTAAGATCAGGACCTTCTGTTCTATTACCTCAACCTACCTTATTAGTTCATTTGTCACTACCTCTGGCCATGTGTCCTGAATAGCAGCCAATACCCTAATGTTGCTTAAACTTAATCTTTTTTCTTTTGATTTTGATCGTGAATTTTGCTTCTTCCTGAAATCCCCTACTACCTATTTAAATCCTACTTATTATTCACAGCTTAGATGCACCTTTTCAGAGAGGCCTCCTTGGATCTCCCCCAAGAGGAGGTTCATTGCTGTTTTGTAGTTGCATGCAAGTCTTTTTTTCTCTAATAGTTAACTTTGCATTGTGGTTTATACTTTTTACTCACCTGAAAATTGCAAATTATGGTAAATGCTCTGTAAATATGGAGTAAATTTTTAGATTATACCTGGAATTGGGGGGGAGAGGGAATTAAAGTCAGGATAGGAGAGATCTTGTCATCTGTAATCTAATAAAAACCTTCAATTACATTGAAGGTGAATTGTATTTAGTTTTGTTAGTTCCTTCTACTTAGTGCACATTGTGGCAGCATTCTATTTATATACTCTGTCTCATTACCTGTGAACTTCTGTACTTGTCTCTGTTCTCACTGACCACTCTAGATACACTTTAGGCAAAATCAGTGATTCTCAAAGTGTATACCTCAGACTAGCAGCATCAGCATTTCCTAGGAACGTTTTTTTTAGAAATGCAGATTACCGGCCCCACTCCTGACCTGGGTGAGAAGCTTTGGGGTTGGGGCCCAGCAGTCTGCATCTTGACAGGCCCTCCACGTGATTCTGATGCTTGCTCAATGTGAGACCACTGCTGAGGACACAGTCCCCTCTTTGATATCAACTCCTTTATTCTCCAGCTAAGTTCTGTTCCTAATACGAAGCTTCTACAGCAGCCTTGGGAATCCTTGATTTACTGCAATCATTGGGCTTTCCTGTGAAGATAAAACATTCCTCCTTAGTGAAGATCACTGGCTTTTACTCTGGCCTTCCACTCTCTAAAAAATCAATGGAAAAATATTCTCGGTTGAAGATTAACAACAATAACAAAGAATATGGCACAAATTTGTGTATATATTACTCTGCTCATGGCCAGGCTTGATTTTAAAGGAGTCTAGAAGTGTACTCTTTAGTTGGCTCCCTTGCTTCCTACTAAAGAGGGTGGAAAAGGTGTTTCATTACTAAAAGAAAGGGAGAATGAGTAATGAATACTATACTGGAGGACAGTTGTCATTCTGCCACCCAGTAGTTTGGGAGTTCCAAGAAGGTTCTTGCTTTTGATACCAACTGCAAATTTGGATGTCCCCCAAACTGCCCTCAAGTTCAGTGATTAACTAGGACTCAGAACTCCCGAAAGTTGTTAAGCTTACAGTTGCGATTTATTACATTAAAAGAGTAAAGAGTAAAAATGGGACGGAGAAACCAAGATGGTGGCATAGGTAAATGCCTGAAATTGCTGCCTCGCACAACCACTTCAAAACTACAAATAAAAGACAAAAGGGACATCATCCAGAACCACAGGAAGGCTGGCTGAGTGGAAATTCTACAACTAGAAGGAAAGAGAAAAGCACGCTGAGACTCAGAGGAGGTGTGGAAGTAAAGTGCAGAGGTACGGAGGTGCTTGGAAAAGGCTGGCAACTGAGGACGTGGTTGTCTTTTTCAATTGGGAGGGAGACACAAGCTACCGACAGCCCTGACTCCAGTTCCGGGCGAGTCTCTGGGGACCCAGACTCATACTGGGAGAAACTGGACTGTCTGGCATTGGGCGGAACTCGAGGGCGGCTTTCTCTCAGAGGTGCTTGCAGCGATTACTGTGGGACACTGAGACGGGGCCTCTTAGAGTAGGACTGAGGATCAGCCATAGCTGTTTGCTCCGCCCTCTTGATTGCCTGAGACCCCGCCCCACCCAAGCTGTGTGCAGAGGCTTTTGCATATGAATGACCTGGCCCTTTGCAATCTAAAATTACCTAACAAACTGCTGCTGGGTCAGAGAGACCCAGAACATCCAAAAGAAGGCCCAAGGCCCCACAGCAGCTTGCATTGCTTCACAGCTGGGCCTCATCTGGGCACCTCCAAA
>NW_005354047.1:258395-280590 GCF_000412655.1 Myotis brandtii | reverse complement strand
GACTGACTATTCTTGGGGGGGAAGGGGTGGGGGGGATGCGGGAAGAGACTGGACAAAAATCGTACACCTATGGATGTGGACAGTGGGGGGGTGGTAAGGGCAGAGGGTGGGGTGGGAATTGGGTGGAGGGGAGCTATGGGGGGGGGAGAGGAACAACTGTAATAATCTGAACAATAAAGATTTAATTTAAAAAATAAAAAAGGAAGAAGTAAAAAAAAAAAAATGGCTAAGGGAAAGGGTGCATGAGAGCACAAGGTAGTTCATGTGTGGCACTTGGGTTGTCCTCTCCCACTGAAGTCTGTCTGGTATAGGGCTGACTTCTGGCAATGACGAGTGACAAGATACACCAAGTATTGCCAACCAGGCTTAGTGTCCAGAGTTTTTATTAGAGTTTGTGTTAGGGTCGCCGAAGGAGGAACACACGATACCAAAAGGGGTGAAGAATTACAAATTTATTAGGTCATCTGAATACCAGATGGGCTGAGCCCCCAAGTGTTACCAGCACCCAAAGATGGGGAGTCAGAAGTTTTTAAAGGACTCTAGGTCGGCTTTTTCTGGGTAGAGCATTCTCTGTGCAGGTCCGGATTCTAGGAAACTCCGGAGGTAAGAGATAATGGTCTTAGCAAGTGGTGTGTGGTCTAAGCAAGTGGAATGTCCATTGTGAAGTGGCCTAAAGGTCCATTCCCAGGGGAGGGGATATCGATTTGATTATTTGATCAGACCTTACAGTTTGGTCATATAGATATGGTTGACTGCTCATGTGGTTGACCTTTAGTCTCCATTCCCTCAGAACAAGCATGTCAAACTCGCAGCAGGCCACGTGCCTCATTTATTTGGCCCGTGTTAGCCTTTGAGTTTGGCATGCTTGCCTCAGTAGGTTGATTGTTATGGCCAGAAGCCTCCACCATGAATCAGACTATGTGAGTGGCTCCTAGTTCAGTTCCTTGGTAAACAAAGACATTTATTAGACAGGACATTCCAAGGGCTTAAGAGTTCACCTCCCAGGAATGAAGGAAAAAGACTAGACCTCTATAGTAAAGATTAATATTTTACTATACAGCCACATTGATTAGGCACATCTTATTTTTTGGAAGTATAGACAGAGTTGCATAGTAAGTAAGCTTTTCATCTTAAAAGCCTTTTTGTAAATGGATAGAATCATAAACATTTAAAAAATTGCAAGACTAGAATTTCTGTTACAATTCTAGCCACAAATAAAAGAACTAAGATCTGACTGCTTGTAATTTGCATTGTTAATTTCTCCCTTGAAAATTTGGAGACATTGTTTTGTAAAAGCTAAATGTGATTTTGTACCACAAACCAGCAGTGCAGCTTTATCAAACATTTTGCCCTAGAAGGCAGCTGTGTACAAAATAACTAGTAGTTGGCCTACCTGCTCTACAGATGTAAAGATATATAGTTGTTAAGACCCCTTTAAAAAATAAAAGCACTGTGGAAATGTAAGATATTACTATTGGTGTGTTTAAGTTTAAAGAATTTAAATTTAAATGTTAAAAGTTAAGGAATACTAGAAGGAAATACAAAGTGTCAGTCAACAGATGCATTTTTTAAAAGATTGTGGGAATATGGGTAATTCTCCCTTTTTCCATTTTATGTATTATCTCAGTTTTCTACAATAACATGTGGTGCTTTTATAACTAGAGCAGAGAAAACTTTGAAAATACCTAGCCAAACTGAGTACTGGCTGCATGGAAAAGCAGTGCATAAACACAAATCAGTAATTGGCTTTTCCTGGTAACTAGACCCCGGGACCCTGCTGGAAGACGGAAGAGGGAGATGTCTCTACGATGCGGGGTAGTGGTCCGCACCATGAGACCCCAGGTATTTGGAAAATATTTATGCAGCCCAGTCAGAGCAGTAAGTTCCTTGCCAGATAAAGAAAAGGAATTTTTACAAAATGGACCAGACCTTCAAGATTTTGTGTCTGGTGATCTTGCAGACAAGAGCACCTGGGATGAATATAAAGGAAACTTAAAGCGCCAGAAAGGAGAAAGGTTAAGACTACCTCCATGGCTAAAGACAGAGATTCCATTCCCATGGGGAAAAATTACAATAAGCTGAAAAATACTTTGTGGAATTTAAATCTCCATACAGTGTGTGAGGAAGCTCGATGTCCCAATATTGGAGAGTGTTGGGGGAGGTGGAGAATATGCTACTGCTACAGCCACAATCATGTTGATGGGTGACACATGTACAAGAGGTTGCAGATTTTGTTCTGTTAAGACTGCAAGAAAGCCACCTCCATTGGATGCCAATGAGCCCTACAATACTGCAAAGGCAATAGCAGAGTGGGGTCTGGATTATGTTGTCCTGACATCTGTGGATCGAGATGATTTACGTGTTCGGACCATAGGTTCAAGCTTACAACCACAGCCCTTGGCTATGATTGTGCTGGGAGGGCCCTGCCCTCCAGCTGGGACTTACACGTGGCAATGAGAGAACCCTGTCCTTTCATTAGTCCGAGGCTTGAACCTGGCCAAAACACCCACCGTAACTGCGCCCCACACAGAGGAAAGTTCGTGATCCCAGGGCCAATTTCGACCAATCTCTGCGGGTCCTGAAGCACGCCAAGGAGGTTCAGCCTGATGTCATTTCTAAAACATCTATAATGTTGGATTTAGGCGAGGATGACGAGCAAGTATATGCAACAATGAAAGCATTCGTGAGGCAGATGTGGACTGTTTGACTTTATGGGACAGTATATGCAGCCAACAAAGCGCCACCTCAAGGTTGAAGAATACATTACTCCTGAAAAGTTCAAATAATTGGGAAAAAGTAGGAAATGACCTTGGATTTCATTATATGGCAAGTGGCCCTCTGGTGCGTTCTTCATATAAAGCAGGTGAATTTTTCCTGAAAAATTTAGTGGCTAAAAGAAAAACAGAAGCCCTGTAACACTTAACAAGACATTAAAGATCACAGGAATTTTTAGAACTGGATTCCAGTTGCTAACAGAGGTGGTGGCAGAATGCCTATGCTTCACTGGATGAACCCTAATTTTTGTTTTAAGAAAAATGTCAATAAGCTGTGCATATTTAATTATAGCAATTTATTTGCCTTTTAACATATCCTTTTTGTCCCAATAGACAGTTGCTTGCTGTGATGTAATCATAAAACATCCTTGTAAGAGCTTACTGGTTTACAGTATAATTTAAAAATACATTGAAAACTTCTAGCAAACCTTAAGCCTCTCTTACTTGTGCATCATTGATGCATTGCATTTCTGATAAATAACATACTGTGATGAAACAGGCAATATAGCTGGAGACTCTGATCAGATTATGTGTAATTAGATTTGTTCTTCACATAACAGTATAACATCATTGGGATGATTTAGAAAGGCTTAAGAGCTTGCATGTTGACTTTTACATTGGTGTGACCACTTTAGTTCGGCAAAATTGTTTTGCATCAATTACTTGTTTAGGGCTTCTGTGAAACCAAGACCACGACGTTGTCCGAGACAGGGAAATGTGATCTAAGGGTAGTTTACTATCACCATGCACTGTCCCTTTTATTCCTCACATTGCTCTGAGGAGGCGGTTGTATGCATAATAGTAGTGATCTGAGTAAGGAATTTATTTCCTAAGTACTAGGAACTTTTGACTGAATCTTGTCTGTCTTCTACATCTCACAAAGGAAGTCTTTAGGTGGCTATATTGTAAAATATGTAATGTGGATAGCCAGTTCTGTTTTGAGTTTTAAAATGTGTGAACTAGTATTTTTAATAAAAATAATGCATAACTTTGAAAAAAACAAAAACAACAAATCAGTAATTGTGATGATAGCAGTGAATGTCTCAAGGAAAGGCTTATGTATCCAAGTCTGGAATTTGTTGAGAGAGCGCTATGTATAGCCACTTTTATTTGGTAGATTAAAGTTTTTGAATGCTATGTTTAATTGGTATTGATCAAGATGGTACCTAACATAGTACAGGAATTGTTTTATTGAAGCAGAAAAAAATTGGTAATAGGAAAATGTGTCAGTATACTGAAGGAGGAAAAACCAGTTTAAAATAAATGAAAAATTTTAAGGATGTATCAGGTTAGGAATAATATCTGGTCTAAATATCTTGCCTTTTTATTTTTATATGTTTTTGAAAAGTACTTTAAATATATGAAATACACACAGTTATTTAGGATAATAAATACACAGCTATGATTCTTAGGATGTAAATTTTCATCTTGGTTTAGAATCCCTACAAGTGAGTATATGCTAAAGACTAGAGCCAGTAGTTGTGCTTCTTGGAAATTGTTACAAGGGCTCAATATTCTTCATCTAGGTGTTTTTGTTTTAAATAGATTGGCGAGGGTCTCTTCAAAGTAAAATCCTGACTATAGTGTGTGGGATGGGGCTGGAAGAAGGTTCTACTTCCTTGGGATATGAAATTCAAGAATCTGTCTTGTGCCCTTATAACTTCAGCAGTCTGAGAACCATGATGGTGTCTGTGGTTGAATCAAAACAGCTGTATTTTCGTATCTAAATGTTATATAAAAAGCTGTTTATCTGGTGGTAAAGCCTTTTTCACATAAGACCAAATAAGAGCACATTTGAGCAGGTATTGACAGACCTTGTTAGTGACTATGTGCCAGTACTTCATTTACTTAGTTACTTATAAGGACAATAGTTGGTCCTGGTAAATTAATTCTGCAAACCCGTTCCCACTGCCCTCCCCTAAAAGATTTTAAAAAATCTGCTATACAGATTTCTTAGGGAAGTAGTCTCTTTCCCAGCTTTGTACTACCAACTGAACTCCCAGTCACCCCTTCCCTGTAGCTTGCTAGTTGGTCTCTGTGAACCCAGATGCCTGTGGAGTGTTTCCAGTGTCAAAAGTCTTTTTTTTTCATCTTTGCTTCTTTTTAAAAATGTTTTATTTTTTAAATTTTAATTGTAATAAAATACATATAAAATATACCATTTTAACCATTTTTAAGCATATAGTTCAGTAATGTTAAGTATATTCATCTTGTGCAACCAACCTCCAGAGCTTTTTCATCTTGCAAAACTGAAACTTTAACCCATTAAACAACTCCCTATTTCCCCCTTTCCAAGCCCCTGGCAACCACCATTCTACTTTCTGTCTTTATGAATTTGACTACTTTAGATAACTCATATAAGTAAAATCACACAGTATTTATCTTTTTATGGCTGGCTTATTTTCACCTAGCATAATGTCCTCAAGGTTCATCCTTATAGGATGTATCAGAATTTTCTTCCTTTTTAAGGCTGAAAATACACCATTGTCATGTATATGCCATATTTTGCTTATCCATTCATCAGTCACTGGACACTTTGGATGCTTCTACCTTTTGGCTGTTGTGAATAATGCTGTTCTTAACATGGGTGTACAAATACCATTTCTAGACCCTATTTTCAATTATTTTGGGTATATACCCAGAAGTGGAATTTCTGGGTCATATGGTAATTCTATATTTATTTTTTTAAGGAATTGTCATACTGATTTCCATAGTAGCTACATCATTTTTCATTCCCACTGACAGTGGGTTGCCTGCCAAGGCTCCCATCTCCTCCCTCAGGGTGTTGTCCTGGGAGATGTCTATTAGCTGGTACTGGATGCACTTCCCATCCAGGGTGCGGGTTACCTCACTCTGATGGGATTTGATTTCGAGTGACCCAGTGACCAACATGCTGTAGACACGCAGGGCAGTCATGCTGCTGGTAGATGGACTGGCAGATGAGCAGCAGTAGCTGCACCTACCCAACAACTATTTAAGTTGAGGATAAACCCTTACATGCACATACAGTGGGGCCTTGACTTACGAGTGTCCCGACTAACGAGTTTTTCGAGATACAAGCCGTCTCTCGGCCGATTTTTTTGCTTTGAGTTGCGAGCTAAAATTCGGGTTACGAGCCACCTTCAGATACCCCACCGCTAGTTGGCGCAGCGAACGTCACAGTGAACGCCACAACATCAGCCCAGCATCACGTGTCTCACTCGTTTACTTTTTGATTTGACATACGAGTAATTTGAGTTACGAGCTCTGTCACGGAACGAATTAAACTCGTAAGTCAAGTATAACTAGAATAATGAGACTGAATAAAAGCCACTCAAAATCAATTGCATTATTTATTAGTTAGTATACTTTATAGAGTTACAAATATGTAGCCAACAAATTAACACTGATGAATATGTATTTGGACATTTTCTGAATATGTAGTGGGAATTTTTCTGGTGTGTTACAAACTATTTGGAAACTTATAATGTTGATAATTCTTTAGAAAATGGATGAAATACTACTTTTGCATGAGAATGATTGCTCCTGGTGATTAACATCATTCTGTGGGGAGGTAATCAATATCCACCAACAATCAGTAAAAAAGTCAAAATGATGTTCTTTTTTAGTGGGTTTTGATTAGCCTTTTTTATCTATCTACTAGAGGCCCGGTGCACGAAATTTCGTACATGGGTAAGGGCCCTAGGCCAGGGCCTTTGCTTTGTTCCACGCTGCCCCCGGTGGTCAGTGCATGTCATAGTGAGCAATCAACCTCCTGGTCTCTAAGTCGAACTCCCGAGAGGACACATTGCATATTAGGCTTTTATACGTGTGTATGTATAGAAAATCTATCCTCACCTGAGGATATTTTTTCCATTGGTTTTTTTGGAGAGTAGAAGGGGAGGGAGGAGAGCATGGGAAGAGAGAGAAAGAGAGATTGAGACAGACAGAAACATCGATGTGAGAGAGACACATCAATTGGTTGCACCCTGACAGGGGCTGGGGCATCGAGTTTGTAACCGAGGTATGCGCCCTTGACCAGGAATCAAACCCATGACCCTTCCGTCCACTGGCTGATGCTCTAACCAATGAGCAACTGGCCAGGGCTTGACTAGCCTTTTATATTTATTTTTTAATTTATTGTCTAAAGCAGCGGTTCTCAACCTGTGGGTTGCGACCCCTTTGGGGGGGGGTCGAATGACCCTTTCACAGGGGTCGCCTAAGACCATCCTGCATATCAGATATTTACATTACAATTCATAACATTAGCAAAATTACAGTTATGAACTAGCAACGAAAATAATTTTATGGCTGGGGGTCACAACATGAGGAACTGTTTTAAAGAGCCAGAAGGTTGAGAACCACTGCTTTAACTGATTTTGAAGTGTGTGATGGTGCATCATCATGAAGCAAAATTACTTTGCTGTGTCTTCTGGCACATTCTGGTCGTTTCATGATCAGAGTGTGGTTCAAGTTGATTATTTGTTGTCGGTAGCGATCAGTATTAATGGTTTCACTTGGTTTTAGAAACTCATAATACACCACACCTTCCTGATCCCACCAAACACAGAGCATTGTCTTCTTTCCGAAGCGATTTGGCCTTGCAGTCAGTGTTGATGGTTGCCCTGGATCAACCCATGATTTTGTGCATTTGTGATTCTCAAAATAAATCCACTTTTCATCGCCAGTCACAATTTGATGCAGAAAAGAATTTCTTTCGTGCCATTGAAGCAACATTTTACTGATGACTTTCCGGTTTTCCATTTGTCTTTCATTCAGTTGATGTGGCACCCGTTTTCCTTCCTTTCAAATCTTTCCCATTGCTTGTAAACAATCAGAAATTGTTAGCTGAGCAGTGTTTAATCTTTTTGCAAGTTGTTTTTGAGTTTGACACGCATCTTCATTCAATAATGCTTGTAATTGTTGGTCTTCAAACTTTTTCGGTTGACCTGGACATTCTGTCTTTCACATTGAAATCATCACTTTTAAAGCGTTTAGACCAGCATTCACAAGTATCTTGAGATGGAGCATGTTCACCATAAGCTTCCCGAAGTATTCAGCAGCACTTTTCTTCAAAATAAAGTAATGAATTAAAACTTCCCTCAAATGCTCTTTTTTTGGCACGAAATTCGACATTTTTAAGTGTAAAAGTATCTATGATGTTAACACCTTCAGAAAATTTGACATATGAAATTTTGAAGCTTGTTGTCAATACAACAAAATAGCATACATATCAAATCGCATATATATCAACATATATGTAACTCCACCTATTGAAAAAATCCACATTATTAACTGGTACACCTAGTAGGTTGGAACCCAGTCTGCAGGAATTTCATCTGAAAACTAGTAGGCACTTTTTACTTAACAAGTCTGCCTTGGGAATTGGATGGCTTGTCCATGAAGGACATTCTCTTAGTGAGTGGGGTTAGTCAAGAGGACACATTATACTAGTAGTTCAGAAGGTTGTGGGTAACTGAGAGGATGAGAACAGTTTTATTTCTGTGGACTGTTTCTCCCAAGCTGTGATAGCCTGACTTTTTGCCATCCTCCATGCTAGGGAGAGCACTATTTGAAGAAGCAAATGAGTCATCTAGAGTGGGGAACTTTTCCCCTGGATATGGCGTCAGGGCACTAACAAAGCCCCTTTTTCAAAGATTCTTACTGGTTAGCAGAAACGTAAGCCTTACTTTTTATTCATGGCATACCAGTTTCCAAGATCAGGGTTTTATGTTAGCTACTTCCTGATTTCACGCTTCCAAGGAAGCATCGTAGTCTTTAGAACCCTTTAAATCAGTGGTCGCCAAGCTTTTGGACCTCACGGACCACCAGTTGGCGACCACTGCTTTAAATGATTTATACTTAATTCTACCTGTTTTCTGGTTCTGGTTAGCACCAAAAGTGTCTGTCATTTGCTAATCTTGTCTGTGCTACTTTTTGAGGAAGGAGTGTCTATCATATTGCTGACTATTAAACAGCACAGGATTCTATTGTGAATTTTTGTAAATCTGTTTTAAAATAAGAGAAGTAAAGAGTAGGTAAGATTAAATATGCAAGGTGGAGTTTTGAATATTGATATATTGAGGTACACTATACTTGTGACATATCGCTATTACTACCATGCTTTATATATAAATTTATTTTCTTTATTCAACAAGAATTTATTGACTTCCTATCATATACATGAATAAAAGCAATTTTTTATTTTTATCTTTTATTGGTTTCAGAGAGAAAGGGAGAGGGAGAAATAGAAACATCAATGATAAGAGAGAATCATTGATCAGCTGCCTCCTGCATGCCCCATACTGGGAATTGTGCCTGAAAACTAGGCACGTGCCCTGACCAGGAATTGAACCATGACCTCCTGGTTCATAGGTTGACGCTCAACCTCTGAGCCATGCTAGCCGGGCAAGGCAGTTTTACATGTTTAGCATATTTTTTATACTTTCATTCTGTGGTATCTTGAGTATCAGAAAGCAGATGAGTGTGGGTCTAACCGAAATGAGGGAAGTATAAACAGTCTTTGATGCCATGTACATATCAACAGAAGTGTGATAAGCCTACTTACTGTTTACATCCTGTCACCTGAGTCTCCCTTTTATTTGGCCATGTAGTTCAGGTTGTCAGATAGCTTTGCTGCTTGCCAGGGTGGTCTGTCACTGCTCTTGACCAGGATTATGGATCTGGGTCATGTAGTTCACTTGATGCTCCAGGGTTTGCTGGTTTTTCCCCCCATTATTCCTGCCTAAAATCTTTCTTTTAAGTTTATTTGTAGAGCTAGTATTTCCTTGATTGGTGCTCATTTCTTTTTAGAACTCATACAGAGTGCCTATTTTTCATTTGTCTCAGTAGTGCCTACTATAGTATCATGCTTTCACAAAGTATTATGCCGTTAGTAGTCTAGTGTGGGTTCTCCTATACGTGGTCTCTAAGTTATTTCTTAGATGACATAATTAGCTGTGATATGAAATGTAATCTACAGCTATATACTGAACTGCTTAGCATTGTCTGATAAAAGAAAGTTATACAATTGATGTCATCCAGCAGTGACAGGGCTGATAAGTTGCCACTCCTAGTGTTCAGTAAAGGCCAGATTTAGTTATGTTTTTACCCCTAATTTATTGTCATGGGCCATTTTAGCCTAAACATAGATTATTTAAATGAATTTGATAGAACAAGTTGCTTTATCTGTCACCTTCTGGAATAAGTAAAAGGGGTCTGTATAATAAGTAAACAAATGTAGAGCAACATTGTTAAATAATAAAATCCTTGAAATACATTGCTAACAAATATGGATATAGTTATTTTATTTTTTTATATTTAGTTTCTGAAAATAGTTTTTCAGTGTGTCTTGTGTAGTGCACCAAAGAGAACTGTGAAAGGATTTCAATCTAAAATGGAACAGGAGGATTTGAAATGGAGAATCTCATGCATGTGTGAACTTCAGAACCAAGAGACTGATTTCCTGTAAATGCCTGATTTACAGAAGACCAAAACCAATGAATATCTGCCAGAACGCCCTCCCCATTCTCCAGCCAGTGAACTTTTTGCATAGACTTTAGCTGAAGTTCCCCCTTTTTGCACTCCTTGCCAATAAATACAGCTCCCTTCACCCCTCAAATAGGCTCTTCTGTACCTTGCTACAGCATGCAATTCTTCTGCTATCCTATATAATAAAGAGCTAATATGCAAATGTTCATCGTGCCCTCGCGCCGGGGCTGGGGGACCTGAGGCCCTGCCCCCCGCCCGGCACCAGGCTGGGGGACCTGAGGCTGCGCCCCCCGCCCAGCGGGGCTTGACGGGGGTGGGGCCGGCTGGGTCTGGGTCTTGCGCAATTTCGAGGCGCACACGGTTGGGTGGGGACTTGACTCTGGGTCCTGCGGCACGCCGCAAACTCTGACAGGAGGGAGGTTGTCATATATATTTTACTAATTTTCTTTCATCTCTGACACTTGTATTATAGAGAAAGGGCAAATAGCAATATTAAAATATTTCCTCTAATTAATTCCCTTTTAATGTGCATGAATTTCGTGCACCAGGCCACTAGTTCCCAAATAAACTCAGTTTATGGTAATTTGAGCTTTCCTTAGTTTACCTGTTTTTTAAGTTAACAGAACTAGTAGTCAACTGTTCTAACCTTATAGTAAGAGACCCAGGTGATAGTAATTGTGACCCAAGAAATTAAGATTTCCCAGAGATCAGTGAAACCAGTTAGTGACAGAGCCTTGACTAGAAACAGTTCCTCTTTTTCATAATCTTTGGATTCACTTAAGCTATATATTAATGCTACAAACAACTGATTGCCAGTATTGTATTTTTATCCAGTCATTGTTTAACATTGATTTATCCAGATATTTACTGTTTGCCCTTTCTTTTTCTGTAAGAGAATTTACCTTTCACCTGAGGGATATCCTTTTGGGTTTCCTTCAGTGCAAGTTTGCTAGTGCCATTAGCTTCTGTTTTATTTGCCTGAAATGCCTTTATTCTATTCTTAACTGATTTTTTTCTGGGTATAGAATTCTAAGTTAATGATTTTTTCTCCCCAGAACTGTTGTCTTCTAACTCTATTTTAGTTTCAATTGGAAAGATAGCTGTCTGTTTAATTTGTTCTTTTGAGTATTTTGAATGGAATCACTCTGTTCTCCCTACTCATGTCAGCTTTCAATGTATATATTTTTTGTGTTTAGTTTTCCATACTTCTATTATATATCTAAATATAGATTTTTATTTTTTTCCCCTGGATTTCTCGTATTTGTGGCTTGATATCTTTAATCAGTTTTAGAATGATTTAGCCATAATTTCTTCATATAGAACTTGTTTTTCTTATTTTTTTCCCTCCCAAATTTACTTGTTAGACCTTCTTAAATATCTTTTATCTTTTTCCCTCCCATGTTTTCTATCATTTTGTGTCTGTTACTCCTTTATCTGGATCTTTTCTTGTTACTTATTTTCAACTGTTCTTTATTTGCTTTTATTTATTAATTTGCCCATCTACTTCTGGTATGTTTCAATTCTAGAGTTAGCATTTAATTACTACTTTGTATACTTCCCAGTTTTTTACCCATATTCTGATACTTGTCTTTGTTAAATTCAGTATCTGAAGTGTCTGTGGATCTGTTTATTTTGTTGTTTCTGTTGGTTCTCACTCATGTGATCTTGTGTGCCTGGTTAGTTTTGTTTGTGTGCCAGACATTATATTTGCAAGATTGTACAAGTATGTGGTGTTTAGGATGTTCTCCACTGAGGATTTACATTTGCTTCACCAGATACTCCGGCACTAACAATCCAAAATCAACCTTAATTTGCTTTCAGAGACAATCTGTGGCAGGATACATGTTCTGCAAAGTATGGTCTGCCTACTTTCAGCTTACTCTTATTCTTAGGGTCTTCATCCCAAGTGTGCAGATTTATATCCTTGGAAGACCTTTGAACTGCAACTTCTGTTCGCTTAATACTGTGATTTTTGTTTTCAAAAACATTGTCCATCTTCTCAGCCACTCTTCTAGAGTTGCCAAATGCCCTTAGCGAGAAAAGCTGTCCCAGTTTGTGTGGGGAAAGGTAACATGAGATGGCAGGTGTCCTCTCTGTCATCTTCTAAATCTTGGCCCAGTAATTCATTATTTGCTGGACCTTGTATGCCTTGAGGCAATTTTTTAAAATCAATGAAACTTGAAAAAACAAGTTCTATATGAAGAAATTATGGCTAAATCATGTTTTGTGTAGCTTTCCTCTTCCTCAGCAGGAAGTTTCGTCCATATTGTTTAGTTTACTATTTGTTATGGAATTTTCTCAAGTTGAATTTGAATGTATAAAATGAAATATGTTTCTTGTTTCCTTTTCCCTTTTTTGGGGTCTTTCTTATTCTTTGAATCCTGGACCACTAGGAGTTTGCTGTACATGGGTCAAATTAGTGGAAATGATGAAATTACAATTTTAATTCCTTTATTCTCATTTCTTTTACTTTTCAAAGCTTTAAACATTTGTCTGGGATAGTTATATTACTCTGGAATGGGTAAAGAACCTTTAAAATGTGTTTGTTGGTTTTTTTTTTATTATTACAGCTTTGTTTCGTACTTGTCTATCCTCATTAACCCATCAGTAAGGATTTTCATATTGGCCTTTCTCAGTGGATACATAATACATCTTAAATAAGAGGCTCTTAAATGATTGGGCAAATGAATTAAACTAAAAATATATTGTATTTTTAAAATTTGCCTCATTTATCAGATTGTTGCATTTGCTTTTTGTGGGTATGCATCCATAATCTAATAGCCAGAACTCCCAAACTCTCTTTACTTGTTAGAGCAGATATATGAATTCAGGTTATATGAAGTCAAGGACTGTGTGTTAACAAATTTCCCAAGACTCCTTTAAGATAAGGGGAAAAATCTTGAGGGACTGGACAAAGTAAGCCTCGTGAAAACAAGTATTCAGCAAAGCAAATATGGCAGTTCTGAGACTCATGAAGAACCTTGGGTAGCCATGCCCCTGCCTTTATCAAACTTGAAAAAACAAAACTCTTCTCCCTCAGCACCAGCAGCCCCTAATCAGGGTTAATCACTTTGCACTTTGTTGCTCTGTTGGACTTAACTCTTTGAGCATATCTCCACACATCTTTTAGGCACCCTTCAAAGGTAGACAGTAAGAATTTATAATTAACATAAATGTCAGAAAGGAGAAACTACATCCCACAATATACCCGGAATAGAAATATTTGAAAGAAAATATATGCTGTCATGTTCCAAGATGTTACTCAATAACAAAACCTTAAAAACCATATCAAAGCTGATTTGACTGGGATAATGTATAAGGTTTCTCCAGTAACATAGGGGAACCATTTGATATTAACCTACATATAGTTACTAGAAGAAAAAAATGCCTAAATGGAAATCATGTTAATTTTATGAAGGATAATGCAGTCATGTCTCAAGATGTAGCCATTTAGGGTTAGCCTTATGTTTTGATGTAGAAGTCATTTTATTTTTTTAAAATATTTTAAAAATGTTTTTTATTGAATTTTAGAGGGTGAGGAAGGAAGAGGGAGAGAGAGATAGAAACATCGATAAGAGAGAAACATCAATTGACTGCCTCCTACATGGCCTCTTCTGGGGATCCAGCCTGCAACCCAGGCATGTGCCCTGACTGGGAATTGAACCAGTGACCTCTTGGTGCATGGGTTGATGCTCAACCACTGAGCCACAACAGCCAGGCTTAGGAGTCATTTTATACGTTGCTAGCCACTAAGCTATCATTTGGTCATTTTGGTAATTTTATAGTACAGATGGTCAAGTGTTGCCTTAAGGAAAATGCCAGATTTCCTAGTTTATCAGTGTAATCTTTCTGCGTCAAATCCCTAGATCAGCACTTTTCAACCTTTTCATCTCATGGCACACATAAACTAATTACCAAAATTCTATGGCATACCAAACAATACATATTTTGCCAGTGTAACCAAAAAAATAGGTATAACTTTGATTCATTCACACCAGACAGCTATTGTGTTGGCCATTGTCGTTTTTTAATTTGACAATCTAAGGGAAAAGAGGTGAGTGCCCCTGACTAAATAGTCAGGTATTGCATGTTTTAAAAATTCTTGTGGCCTGACGAGTGGCTCAGTTGGTTGGCCTCATCTTGAGAGAAGTAATAACTGAAGCGTTGTCCGGTGCACTGAAAGGTTGCCAGTTTGATTCCTGGTCAGGGCATGTGTGGAAGGCAACCCATTGAGGTTTCTTTCTCTTATCAATGCTTCTCTGTCTCTGTCTCTGTCTCTGTCTGTCTCTATCCCCCTCCCTCCCTTTCTTCCTTCCTCTCTAAGCATGTCCTCTGGTGATGATTAAAAAAATTTCTTTTGTGTGTGGCACACTTGAAAATCACTGCCTTAGTAGATGTGTTATTTTACTTGATTTTTTTAAAGGGCTTTTTGCGTAATAGATGAATTACACTGTGAGTGCACTCTTAAGTGCCCAGTATGCAATAGCAAAGACAGAGTTTAAGAGCCATATTATAGGTCATTTCATAAAGGAATGTGTTTTCTTAGGTTCTGTTAACACTGATTAATCCTTAACAAGTAATCACGACCATGTTAGTCAGATTTGGTGATGTTTTACATAAGTAGGTGTTGGGATTGTTGCTCAGGAATGTCTAAAAGATTTTCCTGTTTAAATTTAAAGTACTGTAATTAAAACCTGATACTCACCTGTAGGAGGGTGTTTTTAGGAACAAATGTCACTTGTGAAAATTTGGAAAAAGTTTCTTCACTTGGTATTATACTTTCAACTTTTATGAATTAAACATTTGTATTTTAATTTTTTATTTTTCTTGATACTGAAGTAAAATATCAATTAGTATATTATGTTGTAAGATTGATTTTATTTTTTCTCCCTAATACAGAAACTCCACCATGAGACGAGGTGGATGGAGGAGGCGAGCTGAAAATGATGGCTGGGGAAAATGGGTGTGTTTTAAAAGAATAAAAATTATATTGAACTGTCTAGGTATTTTTCATTCTTTTTATAGCTTATAATGTGATTTAAGCCATTTTCTAAATTATAAATCACTTTAGATATCAACTCTGAGTTTTCACAATGTGTAGAAAGCTCAACTTGAACCCCTAAACTTGCAGGAATTTTATCCTGAGAAAATAAATGTTATAGTGCACACAATTTTATTGTGTGATAATTTTATTGCAGCATTGCTAATAATACTGAGAAACAGGAAAACTTAGCTATCCAAGAATAGGGAATTGGTTAAATAAATTATTTTTATACAGTGGAACACTGCAGCCATTATTTAGCTTTATATTTCTTAAACTGGCAGATGGTCTTGACTTAAAAGGGTGTTGTGTTATAAAGGAATATTGATATATATGATTCTGTTTTTGTAAAGCTGCTATGCTCTGAGGCATAGATATAAACTTTGAAAATAATATCCTAAAATGTTAACAATGAATGGGATCATAGCTAATTTAAAGTTTCTTCTTTATATTTAAAAAATTGGCAGTGAGCATTCAATATTTGAATAATCAAAAACAATGAAGTCATTTCCATTTTGAAAAAAATGTGTACCACTTCTGCATACCTACTGCTTTCTTTTAAAGACCTAATTGATACTCTTAATTGATCTAGATAAATCAATAAAAACTTAATTGATAATTTAAATCATTAAGCTTAATTATTTAAATATTTGGGGGAAATGTAGCTGAATTCAGTCATGCTTTTTAGATTTGTAAATGTCTGTAGGAAAAATAATGTTTTTATATATTTTTTTAGGTTCCTGTTATCTAATGAGAATTTGTCATAGATTGATTAGATCCAGAATTTAGCCACCGAATTCTTTATTGTATTCTTGTCTACATGTATAGAGGACTATACTGTTTTTTCAAGCTGCTTCATTTTACATGAAGTTTTTTTTAAGCTTTCTATATACAGAAGGTAGTGGAAGCCCATTTAAAATATACACTTATTGACCACGTGTTAAATTTGAATTGATTTAAACTTTGATGTAACTTTTGCTTGATTTTATAGATAACAATATTTTGTGGCATTAAACTTATTATTTCTGACATTTTATATCTTATTTTTGTTTATTTCTGATATTTTGAAATAACTTATTATTATAAAAATGTTAAAGAATTATTAAAAATTGAGTCAAAAGAGGGAAAAGTCTCTTTTGACCTGCCTGTTTTATTGCCTTGGCTCTGGTTCATGTTTAGCATTACACCTTTGTCATCATTATACTTTGGTCATTGGCACAGAATAAAGTCTTTTTAAATAGAAGTTTCTTTAAGAAAAGGGGTATGGGGGTAAAAGTATAACTTTTGTGATTAGTGTTTACCTTTTCTTTAATTCTAGGGTGGATATATGGCTGCCAAGGTCCAGAAATTGGAGGAACAGTTTCGATCAGATGCTGAAATGCAGAAGGATGGAACTTCATCTACAATTTTTAGTGGAGTTGCCATCTATGTTAATGGATATACAGGTTGAGTACTTTTTACTTTTTAGGTACTCTTTTGGCATGCATTATTATTAGGATTGAGAGTGACTTTTTAAAAATTATCTATAATAATAAAAGGGTAATATGCTAATTAGACCGGAGGAAGCCGTCCCCGCAGCCAGGGGAAAGAAAGCCTATTGCACGAATTTTCGTGCATCGGGCCTCTAGTCTTGTATATAAAAATTATAAAAGTAAAATCCTTTGGTTAGGTACTCCTTCACTTTTACTGCTATTCCACCTATACCTGCCATTGTCTCTTTTTAAAAAATTAATATGTTTTTATTGATTTCAGAGAGAGGGAGAGAGAGATAGAAACATCACTGATGAGGGAGAATCATCAATCAGCTGCCTCTTGCACAGTCCCCACTGGGATCAAGCCTACAACCTGGACATGTGCCCTGACTGGGAATGGAACCATGACCCCCTGGTTCATGGGTCAGCGCTCACCCACTGAACAGTACTGGCTGGGCCTGCCATTGTCTTTTATTTTAATTTTTATTAAAGTACTTAGGGTTTTTTGTGTGTGTGTGTTTTAATATATCTTTATTGATTTCAGAGAGGAAGGGAGAGGAAGAGAGAGATAGAAACATCATTGATTGGCTGCCTCCTGCATGTGCCCTTGGCAGGAATCAAACCCCAGGCTGACGCTCTATCCACTGAGCCAAACCAGCTAGGGATAAAGTACTTAGTTTTTAAAAAGTCAAATGAGCCCGGCTGGTGTGGCCTCAATTAGGTTGAGTTTCGTCCAATGCACCAAGTGTTCTCCAGTTGGATTACTGGTCAGGGCACATGCCCGCGCTCCATCCCTAGTAAGGAGCTTACAGGAGGCAGCCAATCATCGATGTTTCTATCTCTCCCTTCCTCTCTCTCTAAAGCAGTGGTTCTCAACCTTCTGGCCCTTTAAAACAGTTCCTCATGTTGTGACCCCCCAACCATAAAATTATTTTCGTTGCTACTTCATAACTGTAATGTTGCTACTGTTGTGAATTGTAATGTAAATATCTTATATGCAGGATGGTCTTAGGCGAACCCTGTGAAAGGGTCGTTCGACCGCCAAAGGGGTCGCGACCCACAGGTTGAGAACCGCTGCTCTAAAGTCAATAAAGACATATTTTTTAAAAAGTCAAATGAGGTTTAAAATTAAAAACAGTAGTGATCTTGATTAAACAGCTAATTGGAAGCTCATCACATGCGTGTGGTACTTGTAAACTGTGAACTTCAATATAGGAGGATCTTGTAAGGTCACTTCACTGGTAAATCTCCCACTGTAATTACCTATAGATTTGGGGGCTGGTGGAGGAGGAGGGTGGTATATATGTAAGATTTCCCAGACTCTTGCTTAGAGAAGCGTATAAATCCAACTGTCAGCATTTTGGTGGCCAAGGGGGAAGCAATGTGCCATAACTCTGAGAAAGTAGAGTTTTATTTAATCTTCCTATTATTTTTTTCATTTCCTACATCACTTCTCCCATCTTGCTATGCCTATTGTCATTGAGTCTGGTACCTGGAAGGGACTGGATAGTCTTTGTGAGTCTAGGGGGAGGTGGGGGGAGATGTGGAATTCTAATCACTCTGTTACACAGAATTTCAACTGTGAACTTCTTGTTTTACCACCTGTCCACAGGTCTACTTTGAGAGGTGCCTTGTACCCCTATTTCATGCATTTCTCTTGGTTTCACTGGCACTAAGCAACCTCTTCTGGATTTCCACACAGCCAACTTAGATTTTAGCTTTCCCTCATCTGCAAGGACAGTTACCACTTGTCTACTGGCTGTCAGATGTTCCTGCTAAAGTTTCTCTTCATTCTCTTTAGGATTTCTTTCCTATTAAGATAATTTAAGTGTATTTTGACATGAATGGCTGCAAATATTTGTGTCAACCTCTTATACTTTTTCCTCTCCACTTCTCAACTGGCTGATACCTGCTTATCTTTAAGACTCTTTATATATAACTTCCCTTTGGTTGTCTCATTGTCTTCTTACTGGCATCGCTGACTTCTCATGCTCCTATGTGGGACCTTGTATTTGTCTGCACCTTAGCATTTTTAAGATCTTACTATAGACAAGAACAGGAGATACATTTTCATTACTACTATATTTTTGGTACCTCTACAGTGACTGGGTGTAACCTCTCAGGAAATATTTGTTGAATTTTACAGTTATGTTTTAATTAACTGATACATTTGTCTGATTGAATTTTATCAGGCATCCTTGACAATAAATTCTTAAAATGATTTGCTGGTGCAGCTTTGGAAAAATTCACATGCAACTTTTCTACTTAGGTATTCTGGAACATTGAAGCTCCACAGGCCTTCCTGAGATGTATTATAAAAGATTCAAAATGTTAACAAAAAGAAATAAACAATGCTTGCTACATTAGCCAGTTATGGGAGTCCTCAGTTTGCAATGGCACCTTATTCACGTTAGAGGAAGAAAAAGAGACTGTGAGAGGGAAAAATTAGTATTGTAGTAATCACTACCATGGTTGAAAGTCTGGAATTCTAACCACTTTTGTCACTGATTTTTGTGTGACCATAAGACATTTTCTCTTTGAACCTATTTATTTTGGACCCATTATTATCACTATCCCTTTTTCTTTAGGGTAGAGATAATATTAATTTTTACTCTTGTTATTGTTACATTATAATTCTACAAGTGAAGTTCCATTATGCAGAATTTCATAGGACATGCAAATTGTGGTGATAGAATTCTTTAGAAAAATAATGTTTTAGTGAAAACTTTGCAGCTTTATAGGTAAAACAGAATCAACACCCATGTAATGAATTAGCAAGTGAAGAATAGTGCTTTAGATGCAGGAAGACTAGTAGGGAATGCTGTTTTATTGTTAATTCTTAATCATGATCCCTGCAGACTTTAATATTCCAAGTTTTCTTGATTCTTTTAAAGCTTCCAATTCTGCCATCTGAACTTTTCTTTGATAACTCTTATTTCTCCCAACCCAGTTAGCACTGAACTTGAGCTGAGAGAGAAGATCCTCTGCCTTTTGGATACTCTGCCTCTGTCAATCCATTCTCTCTTCTTTTTGCCCCCTTTTCCCCCCAAAAAGCATCTTCTCCTTGTTAAGGTTAACTCCTTTGTCTTCCATCCTTTTTTTTTTTTAATTAAAAATTATTTTGAGTCCTGCTGGTGTGGGTCAGTGGTTGAGCATTGACCTATGAACCAGGAGGTCACGGTTCAGTTTCCGGTCAGGGCACAGCTTGAGTTGTGGGCTCGATCCCCAGTATGGGGAGTGCAGGAGACAGCCGATCAGTGATTCTCTCTCATCACTGATGTTTCTATCTCTCTTTCCCTCTCCCTGCCTCTCTCTGAAATAAATAAAAATATATCTTTTTTAAAAATTATTTTGAGATAGCTGTAGAATCACATTCAGTTTTAAGGAATAATACAGAACTCATGAACCTTTTGCCCAGTTTCTCCCAATAGAAACATCTTATAAACCCATAGTACAATATCAGTCAGAAAATTGACAATGATACAGTCAAAATACAGAATATTTTCACGCCACAAGGATCCTTCATGCTGCCCTTTTATAGCCAAGCCTACTTCCTTCTCTTCTGCTCTCAGTCCCTCTTATCCCCTGGCAACTACTAATCTGGGCTCCATTTCTTTTTTTGTTTCCTTTTCTTTTTATAAAATTTTACTTATTTTTATAATTCTTTATTGTTGAAAGTCTTACATATGTCCCCCTTGTCTGTGTCCATGGCTTATGCATGTATGCATACAAGTTCTTTGGTTGATCATTTCCCACCCACTCACCTTCCCATACATTCCCTCTGAGAATCCACAGTCTATTCCATGCTTCTATATCTCTGGATCCACTCCGTTTATCAGTTTATTTTGTTACTTAGATTCAATGTATGAGTGCAATCATGTGATACTTGTCTTTCTCTGACTGACTTATTTCACTTAGCATGATACTCTCTAGGTCCTTCCATGATGTCTCAAAGTGTAAGCGATTCTTCCTTTTTATTACTGCATAGTATTCCATGGTATAAATGTACCACAGCTTTTTTATCCACTCATCTACTGATGGGCACTTGGGCTGTTTCAAGATTTTAGTTATTGTAAATTGTGCCACTATGTACATTCTTTCTGATTGGTGCTTCAGGTTTCATAGGATATATTCCTAAAAGTGGGATCACTGGTTCAAATGGCAGTTCCATATTTAATTTTTTGAGGAAACTCCATACTGTTTTCCATATTGATTGCACCAGTCTGCATTCCCACCAGTAGTGTACTAGGGTTCCCTTTTCTCCACATCCTTGCCAGCACTTGTTGATTTGTTGATGGTAGCCATTCTGACAGGTGTGAGGTGATAATCTCATTATCATTTCAATGTGCATCTCTCTGATGATCAGTGATTGAGCATTTTTTCATAATGTCTCTTGGCCATCTGTATGTCCTCTTTGGAGAAGTGTCTATTTAGGTCCTTTGCCCATTTTTTAATTGGATTGTTTGTCTTAATTTTAAGTTGTATGAGTTCCTTACATATTTGGATGTTAATCCTTTACCAGATGTATCATTGCCAAATATGTTTGAGTTTATTCTTGTGTATGGTGTAAGTTGGTGGTCTAGTTTCATTTATTTGCATATATCTGTCCAATTTTCCCAACACCATTTATTGAATAGACTCTCTTAACTCCATTGTATGCTCTGGCCTCCTTTTTCAAATATTAATTGAGCATAATGGCTTGGGTTGATTTCTGGATTCTCTGTTCTGTTCCATTGATCTATATGCCTCTTGTGCCAGTACAAGGCTGTTTTGATTACGGTGGCTTTGTAGTAAAACTTGAAATCTGGTATTGTGATTCCTCCAACTTTGTTTTTCTTGGGCTCCATTTCTATACATTTTCATTTCAAGAATGTTATGTAAATATGTAATCTTTTGGGATTGGCTTTTTTTACTGAGCATAATACTTTGAAGAGTTATCCAAGTCATTATTGTATCAGTAGGTTTTTCTTTTTTCTTTTTAATAAATCTTTATTGTTTAGATTATTACAGTTGTTCCTCTTTTTCCCCCCTATAGCTCCCCTCCACCCAGTTCCCACCCCACCCTCTGCCCTTACCCCTCTCACTGTCCTAATCCATAGGTGTACGATTTTTGTCCAGTCTCTTCCCGTACCCCCCACACCCCTTTCCCCCCAAGAATTGTCAGTCCACTCCCTTTCTATGCTCCTGATTCTATTATATTCACCAGTTTACTCTGTTCATCAGATTTTTTATTCACTTGATTTTTCGATTCACTTGTTGATAGATACGTATTTGTTGTTCATAATTTTTATCTTTACCTTTTTCTTCTTCTTCCTCTTCTTAAAGAATACCTTTCAGCATTTCATATAATACTGGTTTGGTGGTGCTGAACTCCTTAGCCTTTTCTTGTCTGTGAAGCTCTTTATCTGACCTTCACTTCTGAATGATAGCTTTGCTGG
>NW_005354047.1:236853-256728 GCF_000412655.1 Myotis brandtii | reverse complement strand
GTACCTCTGCACTTTACTTCCGCAGCTCCTCTGAGTCTCAGTGTGCTTTTCTCTTTCCTTCTAGTTGTAGAATTTCCACTTAGCCAGCCTTCCTGTGGTTCTGGATGATGTCCGTTTTGTCTTTTAGTGGTATTTTTTAAGTGGTTGTGCGAGGCAGCAATTTCAGGTGTTTACCTATGCTGCCATCTTGGTTTCCAGGGTTTTCTTTTTTATTGCTGAATTGTCTTATATCCTTTGGGTATTCCACAATTTGTTAATCATTCACCTGTTTAAGAACATCTGGGTTAGATCCTGTTTTTGGCTATGAACACTTGTGTACGTAAGAGTGCAATTGCTGGGTCATGGTGGTTGCATGTTCACTTTTTTTTTTTAAAGAAATTGACAAACTTTCTCAAGTGGCTGTACTTTTTTATATTCCCATTAGCAATTTGAGTGATCCAGTTTCTGTGCATCCACAGTGTTTGTGTATTATATTTTAAACATTTTAGTGGTCATTTCTCATTGTGGTTTTATTTTGTATAACAACTTGAGGCCTAC
Source organism: Myotis brandtii (assembly GCF_000412655.1). NCBI lineage: Eukaryota > Metazoa > Chordata > Mammalia > Chiroptera > Vespertilionidae > Myotis > Myotis brandtii. Next base: position 256,191 of record NW_005354047.1, on the reverse strand, counting down.
TGGGTTGGAGGGTCCCTCAGCCCGGCCTGCGCCCTCCCACAGTCTGGGGCACTCGCAGCCCAGGTCCCCTCGCTCCTTACTGCCTGCCTGCAGCAGAGGCGGAAGAGGCTCCTGCCACCGCCGCTGCGCTTGCCAGCTGTGAGCCCAGCTTCTGGCTGAGCAGTGCTCTCCCTGTGGGTGTGCACTGACCACTAGGGGGCAGCTACTGCATTGAGTGTCTGCTCCCTGGTGGTCAGTGCATGTCATAGCGACAGCATTCCGCAGGTCCTTCTACCATTCTGTTGATTTGCATATTAGGGTTTTATTATATAGGATAGGATTGCTATGCATCCTCAATACAGCTAAGTAGTAGTATCTCATTGCAGTTTTAATTTGCACTTGCCTGATGGCTAGTGTTGTTTATTTGCCATCTTTATATCCTCTTCAGTAAAATGTCTATACACGTCTTTTGCCTATTTTCTTATTGGATTGTTTGTTTCTTTACTGTTGAGTTTTACAAGTTCTTTATGTAGTTTAGGTACTACTTCTTTGTCAGATATGTGGTTCTCAAATATTTTCTTCCAGTCTGTAGTTTGTCTTTCAGCCTCTTCATGGGGTCTTTTGCAGAACAAAGTTTTTCATTGATTAGGTCCAGTTTGTCAATCTTTCCTTATATTAGAGTGTGCTTTCAGGTTAAAAGTCTACTTAGCGCTAGATTAAAAAAAAATTTTTTTTTTCTAAAAATTTGATAGTTTTATGTTTTACATTTAAGTTTATGATCCATTTTGAGTTAACTTTTTGTGTGCATGGCCTATGTATATCCAGTTGCTATAGCACCATTTGTTGAAAAAACTGTGCTTCTTCCATTGAATTACTTTTTCACTTTTGTCAGAAATCAGTGGGGCATATTTGGGTGGGTCTCTTGCTAGGTTCTCTGTTTTATTCCATTGACATATGTCTGTCTATCTCTTCACCAATATCATGTGGTCTTGACTCATTGTATCTACATAGTAAGCCTAAACATCAGGTAGAGTGATTTTTTCCATTTTATTCTTTGTCAAGATTATATTAGCTATTCTAGAGCCTGTGCCTTCCCATATAAATTTTAGAATAAGCTTGTCTTTGTCTATAGAATAAATACCTAGCTGGGATTTTGATAGGAATTACTTTAACCTATAGATCAATTTAGGGAGAATTGATATCTTTATAATGTTGAGTTTTTCAGTCTATGGATCTTCCTTCTCATTTTACTGTACTGTAGTTGATTGAACAAATACATTTTGTATGCTGCTTATGTGTTAGGAACTGTGTCTGAACCAAGATGGTGGTTCATGGAAAATGTGGATTTTGTGATGAATAAGTAATCTCTGGGAGTTAGACATGAAGAGAGGAAATGGGTGGGTGACAATACAGAAGAGTGGTAATTGCCTTCAAGAGTTAGAATGGCCCTAACCGGTTTGGCTCAGTGGATAGAGTGTCAGTCTGCGGACTGAAAGGTCCCGGGTTCGATTCTGGTCAGGGGCATGTACCTTGGTTGCGGGCACATCCCCAGTAGGAGGTGTGCAGGAGGCAGCTGATGGATGTTTCTCTCTCATCGATGTTTCTAACTCTCTATCCCTCTCCCTTCCTCTTTATAAAAAAATCAATAAAATATATATTTTTTTAAAAAAGAGTTAGAATGCATCCTTTAAAGAGGAATTGACTTTTTTACTTGGGTCTTGGATAAATAAGTGTTTTCTAATGAAAATGGCTAAAGACATTCTTGTCCTAATTCTAACCTACATTTTCACCTTTACATTCTTTAATTTTGATCAACATGCTGGTTGATCTCTTCCTCCCCACCCTCCCCTGACTTCCCTCTGAGGTTCAACAGTCTGTTCATGCTTCTGTGACTCTGGGTCTATTTTTGATCATCAGTTTATTTGGTTCATTAGATTCTACATATGAGTGAGATCATGTGATACTTATCTTTCTCTGACTGGCTTATTTTGCTCAGCATAATACTCTCCAGGTCCATCCATGCTGTTGTAAATGGTAAGAGTTCTTTCTTATTGCTGCATAGTCCATTGTGTAAATGTACCATAGTTTTTTTATCTACTCATCTACTGATGGGCACTTACGCTGTTCCAAGTCTTAGCTATTGTAATTTGTGCTGCTATGAACATAGGGGTGCATATATTCTTTCTGATGAGTGTTTCAGGTTTCTTAAGATTTATTCCTAGAAGTGGGATCAGTGGGTCAAATGGGAGTTCCATTTTTAATGTTTTGAGGAAACTTCATACTGTTCCACAGTGGCTGTACCAGTCTGCATTCCCACCAGCAGTGCACGAGGGTTCCCTTTTCTCTACAACCACGCCAGTACTTGTCTTTTGTTGATTTGTTGATGATAGCCATTTTGACAGGTGTGAAATTATATCTCGTTTTAATTTACATTTCTCAGATGATTAGTGACTTTGAGCATTTTTTCATATGTTTCTTTGCTTTCTGTATGTCCACTTTGGAGAAGTGTCTATTAAGGTCCTTTGCCCATTTTTTAATTGGATTATTTGTCTTAATTTTGTTAGGTATGAGTTCCTCCCTATATATTTTGGAGATTAACCCCTTATCAGATGTTTCATTGCCAAATATGTTCTCCGATGTAGTGGACTCTCTTGTTATTTTGATGATGGTTTCTTTTGCTGTGCAGAAGCTTTTTATTTTCATGTAATTCCATTTATTTATTTATTTTCTCCTTCATTTTCATTGTCATAGGAGATGTATCCATAAACATATCACTGTGAAGGATGTCTGAGATTTTGCTGCCTATAGTTTCTTCTAGGTCTTTTATGGTTTCAGGACTTACATTTAAGTCTTTTATCCATTTTGAGTTTATTCTTCTGTATGTTGTAAGTTGGTGGTCTAGTTTCATAGTTTTGTATGTATCTACCCAGTTTTCCCAACACCATTTATTAAAGAAACTGTCTGTGCTCCAATGTATGCTTTTGCCTCCTCTGTCAAATATTAATTGAGCATAATGGCTTAGGTCGATTTCTAGGTTCTTTGTTCTGTTCCATTGATCTGTATGCCTATTCTTGTGCTAATACCAGGCTTTTTTTGAGGACAGTGGCTCTGTAGTATAACTTGATACCTGGTATCGTGATTCCTCCAACTTTGTTCTTCTTTCTCAAGATTGCTGCAGCTATTCGGGGCCTTTTTTGGTCCCATATAAAGTTTTGGAGTCTTCTAGGTCTGTGAGATAAGCCTTTTGTATTTTAATAGGGATTGCATTGAATCTAGATTGCTTTGGATAATCGGGACATTTTAATGTTGTTGATTTTACTAATCCATGAACATGGTATATTCTTCCATTTGTTTATATATATTCCTTTTTTTTTTAATGTACTGTGTGAATATTTCTCTCTTTTCCGTGTCCAGCGCAGCTAGAGAGTGGTCCGGTTCCTGAGTAGGGCCTGCTGGGGATTGAGAAAATGAAAGAAACAGAGACAGAGATGGAAGGAAAAAGCTGGGGCTTGGTGAGACCACTGTCCTCTGATGGAGAGACAGGGACCCAGAGCCAATACAGCGTATTTATTTTATACAGCAAAAACCAGGACGTTTTACTAAAGGTCAAGACAAAGATTATGCGTATTCTTGGGTGGGCCTGAATCATATTCTTTCCTGGTGGTTGGGTGGATTTAAATAACAAAACCTACCCCCTGGCACCTGGGCTGAAGGTCAAGCTGACAACACTCCTGCCTCTGGCAAAGCGGGTTTCCAGGAAGGCACTGGATTCAGCTGACAATATTTAAAGAAATGCTTATGTGCCTTCCCAGGCGCTCTCTACAGTACTGTAGTTTTCAAAGTACAAGTCTTTTACCTCCTTGGTTAAGTTTAATCCTAAGTATCTTAAATTTTTGTTGTTGTTGTTGCAATGGTAAATGGGATTTTTTTTTAGTTTCTCTTTGTGAGAGTTCACTATTAGTATATAAAAATGCTATGGATTTTTGGGCGTTAATTTTGTATCCTACATTTCCAAATTTATTTATTAATTCTAGTAGTTTTTTGAGGGAGTCTTTAGGGTTTCCTGTGTATAGTATCATGCCATCTGCAAATAATGAGAGTTTTACTTCTTCCTTTCTAGTTGGATGCCTTTTATTTCTTCTTATCTGTTCCCTATGGCCAAGACTTCCAGACCTATGTTGAACAAGAGTGAAAGAGGGCATCCCTGTCTTGTTAGTATTCTTAGGGGAAATGGTTTTAGTTTTTGCCCATTGAGTATGATATTGGCTGTAGGATTTTCATATATGACCTTTATTATGTTGAGGTATATTCCCCCTCTAGTCCCACTTTGCTGAGAGTTTTTATCAAAAAAGGGTGTTGTATTTTGTCGAATGCTTTTTGTACATTGATTAATATGATCGTGTGATTTTTGTCTTGCATCTGTTTATGTGCTGTATCACATTTATTGATTTGAGGATATTATACCAACTTTGCATCCTCTGAATAAATCTCACTTGGTAATGATGTATGATTTTTTTAATGTAATGCTGGATCTGATTTGCTAAAATTTTGTTGAGGATTTTAGCATCTATGTTCATCAGGTATATTGGCCTATAATTCCTTTCTTTGCCATGTCTTTATCTGTTTTTGGAATTAGGGTAATGCTAGCCTCATAGAAAGAGTTTTGAAGTGTTTCTGCCTCTTGAATTTTTTGGAATAGTTTGAGGAGTAGAGGTGTTAGTTCTTCTCTGAGTATTTGGTAAAACTCCCCTGTGAATCCTTCTGGACCAGGGCTTTTGTTTGCTTGGAGTTTTAAACTACTGCTTCAATTTCATCAGTAGTTATCAGCCTATTCAGATTTTTTTATTCTTTCTAATTCATTTTTGGAAGATTTTATTTTCTAGGAATATGTTCGTTTTGTCTAGGTTGTTCATTTTGTTGGAATAGAGTTGTTTGACGTATTTTCTTTTTATAATCCTTTTTATTTCTAGGATTGGGGTCCGTTGTTAACTTCACCTCTTTCATTTCTAGTTTTGTTTATTTGGGTCCTCCCTCTTTGCTTCTTGGTGAGCCTGGCTAGAGGTTCATCAGTCTTGTTTATCTTTTCAAAGAATCAGTTCTTGGTTCTATTGATCAGTTGTATTGTTCTTTTGGGTCTCTATGTCATTTGTTTCTGCTCTGATCTTTATTATTTCCTTCCTTCTACTTCCTCTAGGTTTTTCTTTGTACTCTCTTTGTAATTTTTTTAAGTTGTAGCGTTAGATAATTACCAATGTTTCTTGTGTTTTTTTTTTGAAGTAGGCCTGTAGTGCTATGAACTTCGCTCTCAGGACTGCTTTCACCGTGTCCCATAGATTTTGGATTGTTGTGTTTTCATTGTCATTTGTTTCCAGGATGTTTTTTATTTCTTCTTTGATCTCTTTGGTAACTCAATCATTGTTTGTTTGTTTTGTTTTGTATTTTGTTTTTAATACATTTTTATTGATTTTAGAGAGGAAGGGAGAGGGATAGAGAGAGATAGAAACATCAATGATGGAGAGAGAATCATTGATCGGTTGCCTCCTGCATGCCCCCTAATGGGGATCAAGCCCGCAACCCAGGCATGTGCCCTTGGCCAGAATAGAACCTGGGACCCTTCAGTCCGCAGGCCAATGCTCTATCCACTGAGCCAAACCGGCTAGGGTCCAATCATTCTTTAATAGCATGCTATTTAGCTTCCAAGTGTTTGATTGTTTTTCATTGATTCATTCTCTTGTGGTCTGAGAAGATGCTTGATATCAGTTCACTCTTGAATTTGAAGAGACTTAGCTTGTGTTATAACATGTAGTATGTCTTTGATGTGAAAGTGGTCTTCATGTGGCTCTTTGGTGTGATGCAATGGCCTTTGCTTGCTACAATTTCACTTGCAGAACTTCAGGCCTAAAGTGTGGCCCTGTGTTTGATATGTGCCTTTTACTTTTACTATGCTTAATTATCTCTTACTTACTGTAGTTTGTTTCAGGTAATCCTGAAATTTCATGGAATCCAGAATCTCAAAGAATGTTCTATGAAATTCACAGTAGGAGTATTGTGGAATATGATCTTAAACTGGATTGAGAAGATACTTAGTATCTTTTAAATAGTTGCAAATGTTAATAGTTCTAATGTGTGTGAATTAGGATTTCGTCAGTACTATGCTGAAATGCAAAATGGCAATGAGTATATGTTACTAATTGGACTTTCATAATAAACTTTATACTACTACTTTTATTTGCTTGGTATTTTGGGGGATTTATTGTAAGAGTTCATTTGAAATAAGGATCCTGCTCTTTAAAAACATTGAAAATCCTTGGTTTAAATGTCTCTCTCCATCTGTCTTCTTCATTAAGGCAGAGCAGTTTCTTAATTTGTTTCCTTTGGTGTTTTGTACATGACTGAACATTAGTAAATGCTTATTAGCCAGCATGACTTGGCTTGAGCTCTATAGAGGATTAATCCTGGTTTAATTTTACTGTGCTTCTCTAATGAAGTTGGTCAGGGTCTGGCATATATTTAATCATAAATGGAATCAAATACTTGAGGTGCATAGTGTGACCTACATGAAGTGGAGCAGAACTGTCCCCACTTTCCATACTTGTGCGTCATTTGAGGCAGCTGCTTTGAGGGAAGAGAGGAGGTAGAGCCCTAGCTGGTTTGGTTCAGTGTATAGAGTGTCAGCCTGCGGACTGAAGGGTCTCTGGGTTTGATTCCGGTCAAGGGCACATGCCTGGGTTGCAGGCTTGATCCCCAGTAGGGGGCGTGCAAGAGGCAGCCAATCAATGATTCTTTCTCATTTCTGATGTTTCTATCTCTCTCACGCCCTCCCTTCCTCTCTGAAATCAATAAAAATATATTAAAAAGAAAAGAGGAATCATTGTGGAAAACAGTATGGCGTTTTCTCAAAAACTTAAAAATGGAACTGCCATTTGACCCAATAATACCACTTCTAGGAATATATCCCAACAAAACAGAAACACCAATCAGGATATATGCGCCCCTATGTTCATAGCAGCACAATTTACAATAGCTAAGATTTGGAAACAGCCTAAATGCCCATCAGCAGATGAGTGGATTAGAAAACTATGGTACATGTACACAATGGAATACTGCACTGCTATAAAAAAGAAGGAATTCTTTCTTACCATTTGTAGCAGCATGGATGGAACTGGAGAGCATTATGTTAAGTGAAATAAGCCAGGCAGTGAAAGAAAAATACCACATGAACTCACTCATTTATGGAGAATAAAGAACATTATAAACTGATGAACAAAAAGATACAGAGGCAGAGAAGCATCAAACAGACTGTCAAAGTACAGCGGGAAGGCTGGGGAAGGTTGGGGGCGGGGTAAGAGATCAACCGAAGGACTTGTATGCATGCATATAAGCATAACCAATGGACACAAGACACTGGGGAGGTGGGGTGAGGGCATGTGCTGTGGGGTAGGGGAGGCCGGGGGAAGGTTAATGGGGGAAAAAAAAGGAGACATATGTACCACTATTTGTAATACTTTAAACAATAAAATAAAATTTTTTTAAAAAAAGAAAAGAGCAGGTAAAGCTAAATATAATCCTATCTAATAAAGACAGAATATGCAAATTGACCATCACACCCTCACAAATATGGCGGCGCCCATAGCCACAAGATGGAGGCACCCAGTCCTCTCAGCCCCGCCGGAGTCCCCCAGTCTTTTCAGCCTGCCCCGCGGGGTTGGGGGGGAGGCGGCCGAAGTCCCCCAATCCTTTCAGCCCAAACTGATTACTATGGCAAGTGGACCAAGAAGGTTTTCAGCAAGTGTGAGAAGCAAGCCTTGGTGGGATCGAGGGAGAGCCGGCAGGCTCAGGGCCGCTGCTGCCCGGGGAGGCCCTCAGAGTTCGGTTCTGAAACCGCAGGGACCTGCTGCAAGCATGGCCTGGGGAGGAAGTGTCGCTGCTGCCCGCCCCATGCCAGGTCCCTGGTTAAGGAAGCAGGTCCAAGTTGCAGCCACAGGGCCTGGTGGGGCTGTCTCACCCCAGACCATCGTGGCTGAACTCTGGCCGGGGCGGCGAGCGCCTCCAGGATCGCTGTCTGCCCCTGGGCCTGCTGACACCAGTGGAGCGGGTGCTGGTTGAACATTTTAATGAAAATGGGATGCCTGAGTTACCACTGGTTTTCCTTAGGAAACATATTGTATAAGGTTTGCAAAGCTTTCTAAGATATTTGTAAGTCTTTTAAATTGTACAGTTCTGTTCAGTGAGAAACACAGTTTAGGTGAAAAGTATTAATCAGTTGTTTTCTCTGGATCTTAGGTTTCTATAGAAAACTTCTCTACACACACACACACATAATATATATTATTGATTTCAGAGAGAGAGAGAGAGAGAGAGAGAGAGAGAGAGAGAGAGAGAGAGAGAGAGAGAGAGAGAGAGAGAGAGAGAGAGAGAGATGGAAACATCAATGATGACAGAGAATCATTGATCTGCTGCCCCTGCACACCCCACACTGGGGTTCGAACCACTGGGAATTAAACCGTGACCTCCTGGTTCATAGGTCGAAGCTCAACCACTGAGCCATGCTGGCTGGATAGTAGAAAAATTTTTTTAAAATATATTTTTATTGATTTCAGAGAGCAAGGGAGAGGGAGGGAGAGATAGAAACATCAATGATGAATCATTGATTGGCTGCCTCCTGCACACCCCCCAGTGGGGATGGAGCCTGCAACCCAGGTATGTGCCCTTGACTAGAATCAAACCTGGGACCCTTCAGTCCATAAGCCGACGCTCTATCCACTGAGCCAAACCAGCTAGGGCTAGAAACCTTCTTAATGTCACCCAGTTAATTATGGCAGAGCCAAACTAAAATCAGGACTTTTGGTCTTCAGTTTACTGTGTTTTCCCTTATACCACATGTTTTATATTGGCCATAACAGAAATATTATTTGCTTTAAGTACTTTGCATTTCATGACTTTAAACGTCTTGAATTTTGTATCTGTTATGTGTGTAAGACATTGTAGTTTATTAGGTAATCAAAATATATGAGTTATGTGTGTGTTTATTTTTTTCCTCATTTACATTTTTTTATTTTTGCTTTAGTTTACCAGTAAAATTGGGTGTGATGTGACTTGCTTTGCTTTCTCTCACAAACTTTTGAAATAGTCTGCAAATTTTGTTTGCTGGAGATAATATTTTTAGTGCATAGAAATTGTACAACAGCTGTGTAAGGGATCTTAAATACCTAGTCTAGCCTTTCATTTTGTCAATTTGGAAACAGGCTAAATGAGATGAGTCATATCCCCAAAGACTTTTCATTGTTAACCTCTAACTGGAAACCAGACATTGCATTCAGGGTTGCATCATGTTAAGGCTGATCAAGTATGAGTTTTTGGGGAGATAGACTGGCATCTGAATTGTGGCTGGCCCACTAGCTGTGTGTGACTTTGGAAAGTTACCTTAATCTCTCCAGTTTTTGACTTGTTAATGTAACTAAAATTGATGCCATTTATAAGAAACTTTATTAATAAACAATAATTTACATGTTTAAAAATTTAGTAGAGCTTCAAGGAAAAAATTTGATTGCCACAAGTCCCTTTAATATTCTATTTTAGAACCAATGTTATCCCCCCACCCCACCCCCGCCCACTCCACCCCACCACTATAAAGTCATCTTTGGGAGCCACAGAGTCACTGTTTTACTTAAAGGATCTTCACCAAAATGTCAGTGATAATCTGTGGTGGTGATTTTTTTTGGTGATTCAGTTACCTTTTTTATACTCTAATGTATTTAAAAATAGTATGTATAGTGAGAATGTGGAATGAGGTTTGAGGAATGTTAATTTTTATTTGAATTGGTTTAACTTGATTAATCTCATATATTACCAGTGTGGGAAATGAAATATTTATTAGATCTCAAAAAGTTTTTTTAGTTGTGACATTCTCTAGTGTAACACCAGTTGTAAAGATTTAGAGAATATAGAATTTCCCTGAATTTGGTTTTTTATTCTCTTATGGTTGCCAGTACAGTACATTCAGGACATTCTAGAAGGAAAATGTACGGAAGGGTGGGCATCAAGAGAAGGACTTGTAGGTGAGATTATGGATTGAAAAAAAAATTATTTAAAGTAGAGAGCAGCCCTGAAGTTCCTACCATCTTCCTGCTTTGGAATAAGAGATAATAATAATAGTAATCTATATATATAAAAGCCTAAGTGACCGTTACAACTGAATGACCAGAATGACCGGTCGACCAGTCTCTATGACACGCACTGATCACCAGGGGGCAGATGCTTAATGCAGAACTGCCCTCTGGTGGTCAGTGTGCTCCCACAGCCAACTTCCCGTGGCTCCCTCACCCCGGCCGGCCAAACTCCCGCGGCCCCTACCCCGCCCTCCACCCCCCCAACTGGCCAACGTCTTGGGGTCCATCCCCCTGGCTGGCCGGCCCCCCTGATAGGCCTCAATCGCTGGCCAGGCCGAGGGACCCCACCCGTGCACAAATTCGTGCACCGGGCCTCTAGTCATCTATCCTATCTAATAATGAGGTAATAGGAACATTGACCATCACTCCAACACACAAGATGGCCGCCCCCTTGTGGTCAAAATGGCTGTCCCCATGTGGACACAAGATGGCCGTCAGGGGAGGGCAGTTGTGGGCAATCAGGCCAGCAGGGGAGGGCAGTTGGGAGGGACCAGGCCTGCAGGGGAGGGCAGTTGAGGGGGACCAGGCTGGCAAGGGAGGGCAGTTAGGGGCGAGACAAGCAGCAGGGGAGGGCAGTTAGGGGCAATTGGGCCGGCAGGGGAGCAGTTAGACATCGATCAGGCTGGCAGGGGAGTGGTTAGGGGGTGATCAGGCTGACAGGCAGGTGAGCGGTTGGGAGCCAGCAGTCCTGGATTGTGAGAGGGATGTCTGACTGCTCATCCCTAAATGGGCAGTTGGCCATCTCTCGAGGGGTCCCAGATTGGAGAGGGTGCAGGCTGGTGCAGGCTGGTCTGAGGGACACATCCCATCCCATTCCCCCCCCACCCCAGTTCACGAATTTCATGCACCTGGCCTCTAATGTATATATATATAAAGAGCCAGGGTCCGTCACACCCAAAACGACCGAAGGCTTGGCCTAATGCCCAGGCTGCACCCACAGCAGGCTCTGGTGGGGCGGGACTTGTGGCAGTGAGGCAGGGGCTGGGGGAGGCAGGGCCGGCACTCACACTCACAACCAAATACACACAGACACACACAGTGCTCACCAGCTCACAGCCTTTTCTCCCTTTCTTTCCCTCCCTCCCAGTTTGCTCTCAGAGCCTCTCTGAGAATGAGGCCCTTGGATGGGCAGAGGGTGGAGCTGCCCCCACTGGCACCACCCCCTCCCAGCCAGGAAAGAGGAAGAGGGAGGCAGGGAGGCCTGGAGGACTGTTGAGAAAAACAAAGAGACTGGGAGATACTGGGATGGAGAGATGGAAACAAAATAGCAATATTAAAATATTTCCTCTAATTAATTCCCTTTTAATGTCCACGGATTTCGTGCATCGGGCCACTAGTAATAATAATAATAATACTGGTGATAGCTGACATGCTGTTCTTACTATGTGTATGGCCCTTTTTTAGCAATTTATAATTTTTGGCTCTTTTAGATCCCACAACAGCTGTTTCTATCCCCAGTTTACATATGAGAAAACCGGGACCTAGGAAGTTAAGTAACTTGCCTGAGGTCCATAGCTAGGATTTTAATTCAGTCAGTCTCACTTTGGAGTCTGCTGTCTGGCCTAATTTTTAACCCTTTGAGTGCCAACCAATATCCTAGGAACTATGCTAAAATTGCCAAGGCATTTTTGCTGATTTTACAGCAGTTTAGGAAAAAAATTATGAATCGCAAGTAAATGAAGTTACATATTCAAAAACTTAAGGAAACCTTTACTACATTTGTTTTCATCTTTGACATATATTGTTTGCTGATTGTATTATAAAATACTAGTAGAAAAAAAAATTTAAACAAAACATATAATGTTAAAATAGAGGGACACCCTTCTCCAATATCTTCCACAAAATCGTCATCTTCACAGCAAGAATTGACATATTTAGCAATATCATCATCACTAATAAAAGCAGACTTAGAACTGGACGCCATTTCGAAGCTTTAGGGCTACAAAATCTGAGTAAACTTCATAAAATCGTAGTACCTGTAAAAAATTAGGCAGATAAATGCCAGTGGTCAATTTTAGAACTACAAACATTCGGCATCATAAGTAATCTGGACTTAGGTGCCATTTGTCAATAAAGAGTGAACTACTAGCATCTAATAGTAACACTGCAGGAGAAGCGCGATAGCGCTCCCGCTCCCGGCACTTTTGGTGAAGGACAGGAGGAGCGCGATTGCACTCCCCGGCACTCTAGGGGTTAAGAGACTGAGTAAATATTTCAGGCGAGAGTCTGTGAAGCATTGTGGATCTCAGTGAATTCAATAGATACTTACTGAGCACCTGCTTTGTGCCAGATACATGGAAGTAAGACAGACAAGGTTCCTGTCCTCAAGGAGCATATGTTCTGGGGTGAAATCTGACAATAAGTAAATGAATAGACAAGGTAATTTTAGATTATCAGTACTATGAAGAAAAGTAACTGGTGTAGTAGATTGCAGGGATAGGGTCCCTTGTGTATGTCACACAACTTTAAAAAAATGTTTTGTTTTTTTTTATTTCAGGGAGGAAAGGAGAGGGAAAGAGATAGAAACATTAATGATGAGATAAAATCAATAATCAGCTACCTTCTGCACATCGAGCCCGCAACCTGGGCATGTGCCCTGACTGGGAATCGAACTGTGACTTTGTGGTTCAGAGGTCGACTCTCAATCACTGAGCCACACCGGCTTGGCCGTCACACAACTTTTAGTGTCATATAGATTTCATACTGTTGAATACTATCTCATAAACATTTTTCTCTAATTAACACACATCTGCTGAATTAAAGAAGGGTGTTAAATTTATTATGCAAATGTTTAGAGCTATTATTTATATTCTTTTGAACTTATAATTTGGGAGTATGTTCGGTTGCTGAAGAAATAGAGTCAAAGAGAAATACTATTTTAAAAGTTTCAAAAAACAATCTTAATGAGGGTGGCCACCAGCTGCATATCAGGCTGTTTGGGTTGATGGAGTGGTTCCTGGCTGCTGTCCATCGTGCGCTATGGGTAGTTCCAGTTTTGTTTGCAAGTTCGAGCCACCATGTGTCAGCATATGTATTGTCTTCTTCCACCATTTTTTGTAGAGTTTAGGGCAGGGGTGGGCAAACTTTTTGACTCGAGGGCCACAATGGGTTCTTAAACTGGACCGGAGGGCCGGAACAAAAGCATGGATGGAGTGTTTGTGTGAACTAATATAAATTCAAAGTAAACATCATTACATAAAAGGGTACGGTCTTTTTTTTTTTTTAGTTTTATTCATTTCAAACGGGCCGGATCCGGCCCTCGGGCCGTAGTTTGCCCACGGCTGGTTTAGGGCAAGAGTCTCAAGGCATATACATTACTTGAAAGGAGTTCTGATGTCTTTATACTTTATAATAATAGCAGTTTTTATATTGAGTACTTCTATGTGCCAGACTTAATTCATCATTATGGCCTTCCTTGTTTATTTTTAAAGAAAGGGGAGAAAGCTTAAAGGAGTCTGGTACTTGTCCAGAGTCACACAGTAAAGCATGTTAAAGCCAAGAGTAAGCCCAGGTCACATAGTTTATGTGCACTTACCTTTAATAGATTGGTTTCATGGTTCACTCACACTGAAGAATATTTGAGAGTCTTCAAAATTGAACTTTAATGAGCCCCCTTAACTTCATCCCATAAAAGAACAATGAAAAAAACAAGGACAATGAACTCTCCAGGTTTTCCAGTTTCAAATTAATGTAGTAATTAGATTTCAAAGAGCAACTAGTAGAGGGAAGAGTGTGTTTCAAGCATGTGTATGCAAAGACAATATGTTCCTGGCAGCCCCCTGCTGTTTCAGTCATTTAATACAGTTGGTTTAGAAAAAGTATAGATTAATTTGTAAGAAGATTTTTTTACATTTCTGTGCTTTTTATTGGATTTGGTGTCTGTCCATATAATTGCATTGTATCTGTCCTTTAATTTGGTATTAATAAGGTGAGCCAAGTTCTTTGATCTTAGGAAAAAAAACTAAGTAAACTATAAATTTCTGACTGACTAGCTACTTAATTTTCACCATTTTTCATTAAATCATTGTGATGCTCTAGCTTGGTTTTTGTGATCCCAACCCCTGAAAATCTTCGATTATGAATTTTGAACTAATTTTATTTAAACATTGTTCTCATTTATTTTTCTAGTGCAATGTTCAATTTGGTAGCCTTTAGCCACATGTTTTAAACACTTGAAATAGCCCTAACCGATTTGGCTCAGTGGATAGAGCGTCGGCCTGCAGACTCAAGGGTCCCAGGTTCGATTCTGGTCAAGGGCATGTACCTTGGTTGCGGGCACATCCCCAGTAGGGAGTGTGCAGGAGGCAGCTGATCGATGTTTCTCTCTCATCATTGTTTCTAACTCTCTATCCCTCTCCCTTCCTCTCTGTAAAAAAAAAAAATCAATAAAATATATTGTTTTAAAAAAAACAATACTTGAAATGAGGTTAGTCTAAATTGAGATGTGCTGTAAATAGAAAATGTACACTTGATTCTGGAGGCTCAGTATGAAAAAAATATGAAATATCCCAATTTTTTATATTGATTACACAGTGAAGTGATAATGTTTTGGAACTATTGGGTTAAATTAAGTATTATTAAAATGATTTCATGATTTTACTGAGGGTACTAAAATATATATATATATTTTTTAGAAATCTTAATATATGTGGCTTGCACTTATCAGGCAATGTCAGTATGTGTGGTCAGTAACATGAAATGAATTCTACACAGTAGAATTTACCATGAATTAAACCTGGCATATCTGTATTTGCTTTTTTAGTTTTTAAATTTTTCTCAAGTCTAAAACTCATCTAATTAGATAGTTATAATAAAAGTCTTCATCTAACCCTCGTGGGTTTGGCTCGGTGGATAGAGTGTTCTCCTGTGGACTGAAGGGTCCCGAGTTCGAATCCGGTCAAGGGCACATGCCTGGGTTGTGGGCTCGTTCCCCAGTGGGGGAGCGTGCAGGAGGCAACTGATCGATGATTCTCTCTCATCATTTGATGTTAGGGGCAGGAGAGAACAGTAACAATCACATCTGTTGAATGCTTAGGAAATGCCAGCCCTCTACATCTATTATTTGGAATCCTCACAACATTTCCACAAGGGGAATATTATTATCCTATATATAAGGAAACATACAGTTCCATTCCCAGTCAGGGCACACATCCGGGTTGCGGGCCCGACATGCAGGAGGCAGTCGATCAATGATTCTTTCTCATCACTGATGTTTCTATCTCTCCCTCTCCCTCCCTCTCTCAAATAAATAAATACACACACACACACACACACACACACACACACACACACATATATATATTAAAAAAAAAGGTGTTCACCTAAATACTTGGACCTATATTGTTTGGGCTTACGGAAAATCTGTTGCTTGAACAACAAAGTAGATACATAAGCCTCCTGTGGCTGCCCCCCCCCCGCCCCGCCCTCCCCTACACACCACCACCCGGGGCACAGCTGTTGTTAGGGGAGGTGTGATTTAGAGCTTTCATTAAGATAATAGGTGAAAGAAATAGAAAAGCTATTGAAAATAATTAGTTTAATTGCTAGTATTAAATGCCCACTATAACAGACTGTAGTGAGTCAGACATTTTTTTTAATAGGAAAACATAAACTACATTGATTTTTGTTTTAAGATATTTTTAATAGTTGTATTGAGAATAAAATATTTTGAAACAGTTGAAAAATATGCACTGTTTCTTGGTCTGCAGTGTTTAATTTATCTTCTGTATAGCTGACTTGTATTATAGTAAGTCATCACTGAATGTAATCAATAGGTTCTGTTGACTTTCAGTGAAATGACATATAACCAATTTTATAATGTGCTGATTGATATAAACGAAATTTCAGTTCTTATGGCATCTCATTAATGCAATAACAAAATGTTGCTATTCGAGGACCTGCTGTGTTCTGAAAGAGCTGTAAGATTAATTGGAATCTCTATAAATTGATTCATAAATGACTTTATAGCTGTCAGTTTTTAAAAAAACAAAAGATTCCAATATCAAGGTCATACAGCTAAATGTGATCAAAAGTTTAAAAATATTTGCTCTATTATTATTTGATTCATTACGTGAGGTCCCTATTTGCTCTTCTAGGCACCTCTTAGCAGTAGATGTTTTTGTGTTGATTGACCGTCTCTAGCAACCAGGGGAAGAGGATGTGCTAAGGCAAAATAGCTTTATCACCTTGTGATTTACCTCCCAACTTTGTTTACTGGCAACACAGCCAAGGAGAAAGTGAACCAGTCATATACTCTCTGAATGGCTTGTTCTAGGGATTATTCAGCTAGGACTCTACTTTCTTATATATAAACCTCATAATATATTTTAATATTAACTTTACAGATCCTTCTGCTGAGGAATTGAGAAAGCTAATGATGTTGCATGGAGGACAGTACCATGTGTATTATTCCAGGTCCAAAACAACACACATTATTGCCACAAATCTTCCTACTGCCAAAATTAAAGAATTGAAGGGGGAAAAAGTAATTCGGCCAGAATGGATTGTGGAAAGGTAAGTGTAATTTTTAATAAGGTTTAAAAATTGGAATACATTTTATTTCTATTATAGACATTTACATTGCCTCTTAAGTGTGAAAAGTAATTAATGTCTTAAAGAACACTACTATACTCTAACTTCACATTGATAATTCAGGTGGCCTAGGATTTGACATCCTGTTAAAAGTACTACATTCTTGTTCTTGGAACCTCAGCTACCAGGAATTAGGGGCAATCAGCCGGTAAGCAGCAGGAGGTGGTGATAGGAGAAGGTTGACTAAGCAGGTTATTCACTGGCAAATATTTATGCACCTATTATGGGCTAGGCAATGTTCCCTGTTTGGAATTGGTGTGCTGTAAATCAGTGATGGCTATTCATATTAACTTCTTAAGTTTAAATATGTCATTTGGAACTTTGGTAATGAGCCATACTTAGGTGATTTATATTTTAAAACTATAATATTATATATGAGTGATTGCTAGATTTATGAAAGTTGAAAGTTAAAGAATTAAAATAATAACTTTACGTATGAATAGATTATAATCTATCTATAATAATGAAAGCGTAATAATGCTAATTAGACTGGACAGCTGAATGACCTTCCGGATGACATTCCGGAACAAGCCGGGGCTGTGAGGGCCAAGGCAAGCCACCTCGGCTGTGAGGGCTGAGCCCCTTGCATGAATTTCGTGCATTGGGCCTCTAGTCCATATTATAAAAGGCCTGTGGCCATAGTGACCGGCGCGATTTCACATGCTGGGCCTCTAGTCTATATATATAAAAGCCTAAGCGACTGTTACGACTGAACGACTGGTCAACCAGTTGCTATGACGCGCCCTGACCACCAGGGGGCAAACGCTCACCGAAGGAGCTTCCCCCTGGTGGTCAGTGTGCTCCCACAGCCAACCTTCCACGGCCAGCCAACCTCCCCCCTTCTATCCCCCCGTCCGACAAACCTCCTGTGGTCCCTCCCCCAGTCTCTTCCCCCGTTCGGCATGCCCCATCCAGCAGGCCCCGGCCAGCCTGGCCCCGATTGGGACTGGACGAGACGACCCTTATAGGCCCTGATCGCCGGCCAGGCCTAGGGACCCCACCCGTGCATGAATTTCATGCGCCGGGCCTCTAGTTATTATATAAAAGAATGGTCAGATTAAATTATGGAGTTCTAATGAAACAAACTTTGGTTTTTTCAGTCAATTCCAAGCTTTTAAAAAAATCCTAAGCTTCACTAGTTTTGATACTTTCCATAAATTTATTCAGCAGATTGAGTTGTGCTCAATTCCTTTGTGTAGCAGCTGTAGCAGCACATATTCAGTGGGAGGCAGCATAGCATAGTGGGAAAACCTGTGCCTGGGCTCTGGAGACACACCTGGGTTCACATCTGAACACAGGAATTGGCATGCCTGTCATCTTGTGTGACTTGGGGAAGAATTCTTCAGTCATTCTGAACTTGAGTTTCTCACTTGTAAAAGAAGGCTGATACTTGCCTGCTATGGTTATGTGAGAACTAGAAATAATTTATGTAAACTAGCACAATGCCTGGCACATTGTAAAGGCATAATATATAAGGAGAAACTGTTTTGTTTTGTTTTTAATTCGAAAAACATTAGCAAGTATCCTGTCTAATAATAGACAAACATGGTAATTAACCGTACTTCCGACACACTTCCCATTGGCTAATCAGGGCGATATGCAAATTAACTGCCAACAAAGATGGCGGTCGGAGCCAGGCAGGCTGAAGCAAACAGGAGGCTTGCTTGCTCCAGTGATGGAGGAAGCCAACGTTCCCCGCCTGCCGCCACCCAGCTCTGAGCTGCACTCTAAGCAACTATGTTGCAATTATAGAAGCTAAACAATCCCCAGAAACCTTCTTTCAGCCAGCCGGGCCTCAGAGCTGGAGTTGCAACAGTGTTTCAATTATAGAAGCTAATCAAAGCCCAGATACCTGCTTTCAGCAGCTGAGGTCTCAGAGCTGGAGTCGAGCCTCAGAGCTAAAGCCGGCTCTCAGCTCCAGTGATAGCCATAGAAGGTAAATAAATCCAAGAATAAAAAAAAAAAGAAAAAAAGGAGAGGTTGGGAGCTTCAGTCACCCACCAGCCTGAAAACGGCTCTCAGCCCCTCACCCAGAATGGCCAGGCAACCCAGTGGGGACCCCCATCAGTGGGTCGGGCTGCAAGGCCAAGCCTGCCCCCAGCAGCGGGTCTTGCCTTGAGGCTCAGGAACCGCCCATCAGCGGGTCCAGGCTGCAAGGCAAAGGGCTCTCAGTTCCAGTGACAGCCATAGAAGGTAAATAAATCCAAGAATAAAAAAAAAAAGAAAAAAAGGAGAGGTTGGGAGCTTCAGTCACCCACCAGCCTGAAAACGGCCCTCAGCCCCTCACCCAGAATGGCCAGGCAACCCAGTGGGGACCCCCATCAGTGGGTCGGGCTGCAAGGCCAAGCCTGCCCCCAGCAGCGGGTCTTGCCTTGAGGCTCAGGAACCGCCCATCAGCGGGTCCAGGCTGCAAGGCAAAGCCCGCCCCCAGCAGCGGGTCTTGCCTTGAGGCTCAGGAACCGCCCATCAGCGGGTCCAGGCTGCAAGGCAAAGCCCGCCCCCAGCAGCGGGTCTTGCCTTGAGGCTCAGGAACCGCCCATCAGCGGGTCCAGGCTGCAAGGCAAAGCCCGCCCCCAGCAGCGGGTCTTGCCTTGCGCCT
>NW_005354047.1:206270-231691 GCF_000412655.1 Myotis brandtii | reverse complement strand
ACAAATTTTTGTGCACCGGGCCTCTAGTAATAATAATAAAAGGCTAATATGCAAATTGACTGAACGGCAGAATGACCGGTTGCTATGATGATCACTGGCCACCAGGAGGCAGATGCTCAGTGCAGGATCTGCCCCCTGGTGGTCAGTGCACTTTCATATGGGGAGTGCTACTCAGCCAGAAGCTGGCTCATGGCTGGCCAGCGCAGTGGTGGTGGCAGGAGCCTCTCCCACCTCCGTGGCAGCACTAAGAATGTCCAACTAACGGTTTAGACCTGATCCCTTGGGGGCCTAAGCCTTTAGTCGGACATTCCCGAGGGCTCCCTGGCTGCTAGGATGATGTCTGACTGCAAGCTTAGGCCTGATCCCCTGGGGAGTGGGCCTAAGTCAACAGGTGGTCATCCCCTGAGGGGTCCCAGGCGAGAGGGCGGCACAGGCCGGGCTGAGGGACCCCTCCTTCCCCCCGAGTGCACAAATTTTTGTGCACCGGGCCTCTAGTCTATATTATAAAAAGCCTGTGGTTGTAACGCTGTAACGACCAAACAACCGGTCACCATGAAGTGTATGGAGCACCTCTCGGTCCCTCCCCTGCGGCCCACAGGCTCCGATCGCAGCAAGGCTGGCAGGCGGGTGGGTGGGCACAGTGAGGCGTGTGTGGGTGGGCGAGGCCGCACAATTTCGTGTGCTGGGCTTCTAGTTAATAAAGTCCAAAAAGTTAAAAGAGCATTTTTTTAAAAAAGAGCATTTAGCCAGGCTGGCCTAATCAGTGGTTGAGAATTGACCTATGAACCAGGAAGTCATCATGCAATACCCAGTAGGGGCAAATGCCCAGGTTGTGGGCTCAATTCCCAGTGTGGAGCATGCAGGAGGCAGCCGATCAGTGATTCTTCCTTGTCATTGATGTTTCTCTCTCCCTCTGCCTTACTCTCCGAAATCAATAAAATATATGTGTGTGTATGTGTGTGTGTGTGTGCGTGTCTGTGTCTGTGTATTTTAAAGTCTATTTAGCGTCCAGAAAGCCAAGTGTACTAGTATTTTATAGATTAAGCATTTTTTAAATCTTTGAGGATTGCTGAAGGTCCATTCCTAGAACTTCTCACTGGTTCTTTGTGCTGTGTTCTCATGACAGTCACTATCTGTTCATTATATAAGGTTAATGAACATGGCCTTTAGCTGTGTGTCTCAAAAAGGAATTATGAAGTTTTCAGTATAAGAAGTTAGGATCATTCCAGAATCAGGCGTGTGTTGTTGCATACAGACATTCCAGTCCTATCCTTGTGCTAGGGCTAGAATTTTGATCTAGGGATATTTAGTTTGGCTTTGGAGGGTATGGGGTAACTCCATGGACAGTAAGAGAGTGGAGGTGAAAAGGGTTCTTATCAGGTAGGAGTTGATTTGCTGAGAAAATGGTGGGGTTCATGACAGCTGTTTTCTTTATGCCTGCTCTTTCTTGCCTTGAATGCAGCTAGAGGTAATAAAATAGAAAAAGTAACTGTGGCCGTTGTAAGTTTTAAAATTCACTTTTATGGATAGCATTTTAGTTTGAAGTCAAGCCTAATCATCTGCTTTTAAATGATTAAAGTGACTTTGGATACCATGATTATGTGGCCTGTTTACTTCATTTTGTTTTGTTTTTGGTAATCCTCACCCTGGCATATTTTTTCCATTGATTTTTAGAGAGAGTGGAATGTGTGGTGAGAAACATCTATGTGTGAGAGAGAGAGAAACACATCAACTGGTTGCCTACTGAGCTTGCCCTGACTGGGCCAGGAATCGAGCCCACAACGGAGGTATGTGCCCTTGACCGGAATCAAATCCTTGACCCCTCCATCCTAAGGCCAACCCTCTAATCATTGAGCCACTGGCTAGGGTGTGTTTGCTTCATTTTACATATGAGAAGGCAGGGCTAATAAGGTTAACTACTTTGCCTGAGAACAGCAGGATTCAGTCCAGATTTTTTGACTCCTATTTGGGTCTGCTGTTTGCCATTTAATTATGCTTGTTGTAGGTGAATTGGCCCATGTGGAAATGGATCAGTCTTGGCACATGTCTTAATATATAAAATAAATGTCAGTATCTATTGTATCATAGGATGGAATTCTTTTGCTTAAAGCACACTACTGTTTCCTTTTACACTCTAATCCCAGTCTTGTTGATCTCTTTCCCTCCTCAGTGTTGGTGTATTTATTAACTTTAGAGGGAGGGACGGGGGAGAGAGGGAGGGAGGGAAGGAAACATCGTTTTGCTGTTCCACTTATTTATGCACTAATTGGTTGTTTCTTATATCTTGTATGTGCTCTGACCGGGAATCGAACCCTCAACTTGGTTGTATCGGATGACACACTAATTAACTGAACTACCCAGCCAGGGCTACTCCTTGGTGGTGTTTTAATGATATTTTATTATACTTAAAATTTTAAACATTGTATTAGCTATTTAATGGCTGCTACATGATATTCTCTTCTATAATTAGCTTTCTTGTTTTTAGTTTGGGCAGTTTAAATAGCAGCTACCACTTCTAAGTGTGTGGGGTGACTACTGGGCTTTGATTAGAATTCCCTGGTCTCTGTGTCTGTATCATGAAACCTGAGTCATTGTACATACACATGATTATAGAGCCAGGACTGCTAAGGGGCTGGAAAGTCCCTTAATGAGACGCCTGTGTGCATGAATGTAAGATGTGAGATTATTTTACTGAAGCCTCTGCCTTGAAAATCCCACACTTGCTTGCATATAGTATAAGTCAGTGATTTTCAAAATTTTGCCTGTTCCTTTTCTTCAGACAGTTTTATATTGAGATTTGAAGTTTGGAATAGTTCATGAAAAGCCGCTGTGATCCACCCTGCTCCTCACTAAGCAGTGAGTCCCATGGAACACACTTTAAAAGCATTGTCCTAACTCATTGCAGGTCAATGTAGTTTTTGTTGTTGCTTATTGTATCTTAAGTCTTTTTAGCATGGAAACCTGCCTCCCTCCTGTGGTTAGGTTCTCATGGCTCTGTTGTGAGTGGAGAGTGTCATCTCCATTGTTCCAGTTCATACCCCTTCTAGTGGGAGTGACTGATGCTCAGTAGAATTTTTCCTTTATTTTTAAGCTCCCAAATTCTGATCTGTTAGCACATCTGTCATATACTCAGAGGCTCCAAAGATCTCATACTTCATATGGGCTAAAACTTTGTTTCTAATTATATTCAATGTAAATATCAGAGTGCTTATTAAAACTCAAATAAAACTTGATTGCAACATTATCTCTCATGATATTTTCATTTTCCTGTGGTTTTGTGTCTTGCTTCAATTTATTCTTTATAGGAAATGTGCATGACTCTAGTTTCTGGTGTAGATTTGGCTTTTTAAAAAATTTAATCTTGGTGTCATTTACATCTTTCTCTCACAGCACTACAGAATTCTTCTAATATTATTTTTATTTGGCTAACTAGCCAACACACACATTTCAGACTACACCCCACTGACTTGTTGTAGGTAACATTTTATTAGAAAATGTATTCTCAGTCCTTAGGAGCTAAAAAATGATTAGCTCCCCCCCCCAAACCCCCCCAAAAAAGAATGAATAGCCTAACTTTCAGTATCTGTGTAAGGGCAAGAAATCTTATACATATTTTTATACCTGTTTATTTCCTTTTCTTAGCTCATAGTGTCTTAGTGAATGGTTGGGAAGTTTAGTGGGCGTGGGGCAAAGGGAATTTTAATTTTGGTGCATAAAGATGATTTTTGTTTAATGGCAGAATGGGCAAAAGCAGCTCAGTTTTTCCTTAGCACATCATTAGATCCTTTTTTGCTTTAAATCCACTTTTGAATAAGGAAGAAGACAGAAGCCTGAATCCATGGGTGGGTGTGTAGACCAGTGTTAGATACTGTTTCTGTAATACAGGGTAACAGAGACATTGACTGGAACCATAAACACATTTGATGTGCAGAATTGTTTCATATAAAGAAAGTGCTGATACTATAAGCTAGAAGAAAAAGTTCAGAATAGCAATTATGTAGTGATAATTTTGTTGTATATTCATTTTTGTAAAATTTCCCCAAGTCTGGTTATAACTGTCAGTGTAAAGTCATTGTCAGCTGATAGAAATAGGAAATGATTTCAAGAACTATTAGATACAAAGTTCTGTTTTAGAGATAACTTCAGTGGGGCTGGGCTATAGGACAAAGCAAGAATTAAGACTCCTCAAATTAAAAAAAAAAAAAAATTAAGACTCCTCAAAGAAGCCTGGCTGATGTGGCTCAGTGGTTGAGCGCCCACTCTCTACTTATCCCTTAGTTACAGCTATATGTAAGGAAAAGTTGGAGGCTAAGGTTAGGATTCTACTTCACGTATTAAGTACCTCTACATCTGGCGTGGGGGAAGCAGGTGAAATACATAATATTATAAGAAGAGCGATCCATAGGCAGTTGAGACCAACTGTTAAAGGAAGCAAAAATTTTGATAAAGAATAGTAAATTAAGGGGGGTGGGGGCGGACTGGAGGGGGTTAATGGAGAAAAAAGCGGGACATATGTAATACTTTTAACAGTAAAGATTTATAAAATAAAATAAAACAATAATATAAACAGCTTATAAAAAAAGAATAGTAATTTAATACATGACCTAATTTTAGGATTTTGATTCTGATATTTGGATGAAATCTTTAAACTTGATAAAAGTAAATTAAAAAATAAAACAAAAGTAACTTAGCCTGATAATAAGTATTTAGGTAAATGAAAATTGAAATGTCTCTGGTATGTTCTTTCCCATCATAATGTAGTCCTTATAGCATTTGGATACAGTAGGTGCTTTAGGTAGAATTACTAGATACATATTGATATAATTACATAAAGGACATATAGACTAACATTTTGTAGTTCATTTTTAGCATATATCATCACCTTTTCCTATGTTCAGAGTTGACTCAGTATTTTAAATTATTTTTTTGTTAGCTAATTCAGTCATTTCTTACATGTTTTGTAGTGTCCTTTGAGAAAATTAGATGTCAAGCTCTTGGATTTATGACATAATAAAGTATATTTAGTCTGTTACTTATTAATTTTTTTCTAAATAATTAAAATATGACTTTCTTAGTATTCATTTTAGGTTTAAAGCCAGAAATGTTTGTAGAAACATTTTCTGATACTTAAAGACCTGTTGTAAAATTTGGATGTTAGCATAAGTACAGTATATTGGTTGGCTATTTTAAATTGAAAATATTTTAAATGGTATAGTAACCATATATAATTTAATTTATTTTAATAATTTAGTAATTAATTTATTAAAAAATCAGATTTTAAGACGGCAATCAAATTAGTTTTAGTTATGCAGAACAAAAGAATAGTTGTTTGGGAGTGTCAGTTAATGTGCTAGTACTACCCAGTATTATAATAATACTGGTGTTACTCTGATTTTTACTGGTTATGTTTAGTAGGTAATGAACATTTGGAAGAGGATATTACAAATAGCCTCTGCCCTCATAGAGTTCATATCCTCAAATGGCCTTGTCTCAGTCACTCTTCCATTAAAATAGTATAAATTCTTTATTACTCTTAAAGTTGAGGTCCTTCATTTTGATTTTGTCCCTTTTTTTTTATCCTCACCCACAGAGAGAATATTTTTTCCATTGATTTTTTTTTTTTTTTTTAGAGAGAGTGGAAGGGAGAGGTTTGGGTGGAAGGGAGAGGTTTGGGGAAGGGGAGGTAGGAAGGGGATGTCAATGTGAGAGAGACACATGGATGGGCTGCCTCCTGCACATGCCCACCTGGAGGCAGGGAGCAAACCTGCAACTCAGGTAAGTGCCCTTAACCGGAAATCGTACCGGGAGATCCTTGGTGCGTAGGCTGACACTCTAACCACTGAGCCATGCCGGCCAGGGCTCTTTTAGAATTTTTCACATTTAATAGACCTAACATGAATTGTGGAAATTGGGAATCCTTATCTAATTTACTTATTCTGGGAAAACTTAATATGTGAGATGGGATTTGAGAAAGTATTGATGATTGTACAATTATTTGAGGGGAAATTGTGGTCAATGTTAAAGTCAAGATAAAAATATTAGCTAGTCCAACTCATGCTTTTCTCATCTTACTCTGTAGTTGTTGTTGTTTTGCCTCATATAGGATTGTTGGCTACTGATTTTTAAAATCTCAGATGTGTGTCTTTTCATGGATGGAATGTCATTCTTCAAAGTGTATTAGAATCACAAACACAGAGGGAGAGGACTAATAGGAAAGATGGCTTGCTCGTGAAATACTCCCATCATTAAGAACATTGCTTTTTCATGGAAAGCTCATTTCCCCCAACTATTGAACTCTTACGTTGCTATTACTTTTTGTTGCAGCATCAAAGCTGGACGACTCCTGTCCTACATTCCCTATCAGCTGTACAGCAAGCAGTCCACTGTGCAGAAAAGTCTCAACTTCAATCCTGTGTGCAAACCTGAGGACCCGGTGCCTGGTCCAAGCAATGGAGCCAAACAGCTTAACAACAGGGTGTAAGTTTATCTAGGGTGGTAACGCTGCAAAGCTTGCTTTTAGCACTGGGTGTGGTTCCTGCTCTGCTGAAGATAGAAATAGCTGTATAACCTGGCCATTCACCTATGCTACACATGCAGAAATAGGTGTGTGGGTGTCTTACCAAGAAATTGTTTTTATCATGAAAGTTTCATAAATAAAATGTAAACAGGAAAGGTTTTTCAGTTGTTTTAAATTCCCATGTTAAACTAATGGATCTTAAATTATTAGAAGTAAAATTTTCTATAGATTTTTCTGAATTTAATTATTTCCTTACAAGAAATTTGCTAAGAATGTTGCTTTCTCAAAAACTGAATTAACTATGCCAGTTATACTTTTGTTATGTGTGATGCATAGAAAGCCAATTAACAAAAATGTTAATATTTCCAGGTTATTTTTGAAAAATTCCAAATTTATAACAGTTCTAAATATGTAAATATTTAATATTAATAAAAATTTAGTTGGTGACCCTAAATGTTATAGAGTTAAAAGGTGAATCTAGAGTTTATCCCATGTGACTGATTTTTACACATATATTGGTTTAAGCTTTAATTGCAATAATCCTGGGTAAGTTGATTTTAAATTAATTGGTGTGTTACCTTAACTTGTATATCAGGTGGTTCATTATTACCATCAGCCTTCTCCTTATTTATTAAGTTGCTTGCTTTGGGAATTGGATATATCTTTTCTCAAAGACCAGGAATCTAACCTGGGAGTATCCAATATCACTGCCTTCTGTAGTTTTTGTTGTTATTTAACATGTATTCATTTATAAGCATATTCAGATGTTTTCACGTTACCTAAAACTTTTAATTTTTTTAGTACTATGAAGGTGTACAAGTAATACCAGAAAACATTTGAATACATAACTTCATATTTTTTTCTCACACTAATAAAAGTAGAAAAATAGATACAGTAGTTCCCCCTTATTCACAGGGGATTATGTTCCAAGACTCCCAGTAGATGACTGAAACCGTGGATAGTACAAATATCATATATACAATGTTTTTTCCCGTGCATACACACGTATGATAAAAGTTTAATTTATAAATTAGGCACAGTAAGAGATTGACAATAATAACTAAATGTAAAATAGAACAGTTATAATAATAAACTGTAGTAAAAGTTAAATGAATAAAGTCTCTCTAAAATACCTTATTGTACTGTACACACCCTGCTTATGATATGAGATGATAAAATGCCTCAGTAATGAGGCTACTCAGGAAGGTGCACAATTTAAAACTTACGAATTCTTTCTGGAATTGTATATCTCATATTTTCAGACCACAGCTGATTGCAGGTAACTGAAACTGCGGAAAGTGAAACTGTAGATAAGGGGGCCTGTATGTGTTTTTTGAAATTCTTTGTGTCAATTTTAGGAAAAATTTACCTATTAGATTTTACTTCTTAATACTTTTACACTATTGCCTACTAAATGTATCTTTACTGATTATATATTT
This sequence comes from Myotis brandtii, assembly GCF_000412655.1. Lineage (NCBI taxonomy): Eukaryota > Metazoa > Chordata > Mammalia > Chiroptera > Vespertilionidae > Myotis > Myotis brandtii. Next base: position 223,735 of record NW_005354047.1, on the reverse strand, counting down.
CCTGTATAGCTACTTTGTAAATATCCACTTGTCTAGACTGAAAAACAAAAAGAATGTGTATTTGCAAGGTGTTTTCTGCTAATATATGCATTTTTGTTGCATGTGTTGCTAGTAAACATATGAAGAATCTTATTTGTGACACAGAAAAATAGATGTTAAGACTTTTCTAACTTCACTTTTGTTACTTACTATAATCTTTGTTTTTCGGTATGTTCAATACATTTTACAAATTTCTTTGTAATTCTTTTGTGTGACATTTTGCTCCATAGCTTTCTCTTTATCTCAAAGGCAGACTTTCTCTGACATGTAACAAAATTAGACTTTCTTTCCTTCCTCTTTTAATTGTTTTCAGTTGGTTTTCTTTTCCCCTTGCCACTGGCATGATCATTTGTGAGGTTGGACGTACTCAGAGTTGGCTGTCCTATTCCATGAGATGATCAGCCTGAGCCTGAACCAACCCAGAAATGGGTGGTAATGTTCTGATGCATGTGGTTTTTCTGTGTCTTCAGACTGTTATTACTGATATACCATGTTGGTATTAGGATGAGGGACTTTAGATTAAAACTGGTAATTCTGTGGTAATCTCACCTATGACTATGGCTCCCTCATCGGAAATCTGAAATGTAATTAGATTAACACTTTGGTTGTTTCTAAGAATGAATTATTGCTCCATAATTCAGGTTTTTGGGTTTTTTTACTTAGGTGATTCTTGAATGCAAATGAATTTTGTCTTTATAGAGCATTATCAAGCAAACATTAGAGGAGCCAGGATGTAAATTTAGCGTAACATTTGTCATTGGTCCTGCATTTATAAACTTGTTATCAGGAGACTTGGTCCAGATTACCTTGGACCACCTTGGTATCTAAATATGCTTTTTTATAAATGAAATGCCATTTTCCTCATTACTAGGGCAAGTGTCCTCATTTTTCTAGGTATAAATCTTACTGAGCTAGCCATGCACATTGACCTGGTTCTTTCTTTTTTATCCATTTGTACAACAGTTGGCCCCATTAATGGATTAATGAATATGGTCTGTCAGGCTTGTCCTCAGTGGAACTAATACTGTCCTCAGTGTTGTAGCATATTGGATTTAATTTGCTGAAAAAATGCCTTACATAAAACTGGAATTAAAAGGAGGAATTAAGAACTCAAACTTTCTTACCTATTTTATGGGAGTTATTCATATTGCAATAATTTAGGGAATATTTATTGACTGCCTAGTACATGCCAGACACTGTTACAAACTGGGTATTTAGAGCTTACAGATTCCAGTTAATTTTTGATAGGAAGAGTAGTTGAAAATAGTTTTTTGGATTTTTCTTAACCTTATAAGAATCCATTGTATGTCTTCTTTGGTGGTGTCTAAAGCTTAATAAAAACTAAAAGGCTGTGAATGTTCTAGATTTTTCCTAGTTTTCTTGCTACTTTGGTTTAGCAAAAAATATCGTTTGTTGGAAGAAAAAGAATATAAAACTTGTGGCTTAATTTTTCAGTTTTTGGAGTGGGGGTGGGAGGTATCAAAGTGTGTATCACCAAGACAATGTTTAAATGAAAAATTATTTTAGCTTGAAAGTAAGACATTATTAATTTAAGAACACTTTTTCCCTGCTTTAGAAATCACATAATTAAGGAGCTTGAGACAGAAAAAGAAATCAAAGCCAATGGAATGAACAGTTGGAATGAAGAAGATGCAAGTAGTGATTTTAGTTTTGCGGAGCTGGAGCAGATCTTTCCAGAAAGGAAACAAAACGGGATTCCGCCTCACAGAGACAGCCCTGCCATTTTCAATGGCCACACTCATAGCTCTAATGGTGCCTTAAAGATACAGGATTGCTGGGTGCCTGTAGGCAACAGTGTTGCCAGCAGGCTTTCTCCAGACTCTACCCAGAGGGAGGAGAAGGCTGAGAATAGCAGCACCGACTTCAGAGACTGCAGTGTGCAGCTGTTGCAACAAAGCACCAGGAACACAGATGCCGTGCGGAATCCACACAGAACTAATTCCTTCTCATTATCATCTTTGCACACTAACACTAAAATAAATGGTGCTCACTACTCCACTGTTCAGGGGCCTTCAAGCACAAAAAGCACTTCAGGACCTACTCTTAGCAAGGCAGCACCTTCAGTGCCATCCAGACCCTCAGACTGCAGTTTTATTTCAGACTTCTATTCTCGTTCAAGACTGCATCACATATCAACGTGGAAGTGTGAATTGACTGAGTTTGTCAATACCCTACAAAGACAAAGTAATGGTATCTTCCCAGGAAGGGAAAAGTTAAAAAAAATGAAAACAGGCAGGTCTGCCCTTGTTGTAACTGACACAGGTAGATACTAAAATTGTTTTCTTAATCAACGGCTTTTCTTGATCATTTTGTTCTTAAGCTATCATTGCTATGCTGATCAATACTAAGCTTAAAAGTCTTTGGCAACAGCAAGTTACATAGTTTACAGAAAGAATAATAACATTATAGAAAACTTATTTATTGGAATAATTTTTACAAAATTAGGTTTTAGTGTGGCTGATATTTTCTAGCTAATTTAAACAGTAACAAGGTTTTCAACATTCATTCATCATGTAGACCTTACCAGTTGTTTAAGTTTTGAACTATGTAAAAGATAACGTATTATATTGAGTGCTTAAAGTCCTGTAAGAATGAATTGGTTTGGTAAGAGTGACTGTTAGTTTCTAAAAGCTTGCATCATAATGATTTTTAAATAATTAAATAACTTTGACATAGTTGTTATAATTGTAGTGGTGAACTTTTAGAAGGATTAAGTATTTTCACATATAAGTAGATCGGTTAATTGTAATTTTTTTACTTATCAAAATAACAAAACCAAAAATAATAAGCTATATTTCTGTACCAGTTATTATAAATTAGTATCTGGTTTGAGGTTTTAGTTGCTTTTTACAGATTATACATCCCCTCCCGCCCCCAAGGGGAAGGGATCTCTGAGAACATCTACTACAGTGGGGCCTTGACTTAAGAGTTTAATTTGTTCTGAGACCGAGCTCGTAAAGGAGCTCATTAAGGAGCTTGTTAACTCAAATTACTCTGTCAACTCAATGCAAAAAATCAGCGGAGAGACAGCTGGTATCTCAAAAAACTCGTTAGTCGGGACACTCATAAGTCAAGGCCCCACTGTATTACCCTTTAATTTATAGCTGTGGAAACTGAGGTACAGAGAGAAGCTCATGGTTCTGCCCTAGAAAGTGAGGGAACTCTCTTCTTTTAATGTGTTTTGCTGGTTGATAGATTCTTAAATGCTTTTTGTTATTTCTGAAATATTTCAGAATAATGTTAGAGGTATTAGATTATCTTGACATCGTGCCTTGGCCTTGTAACCTAAAGGTCATTTAATTTTGAAAGCTTCAAAGAATTCATATGCATTAGTTACATGAATGGGAATAAAATGGGAAATTTTGTATGAAAGTACTCAATAGGTATTTGATGTATGCATTCTGTACTACTTGAATATTTAAAACCATTATTTTGGGTTGTTTACATTGTTTATATAATACTTTAATGCAGCAGAACTAATATTGTTAAGATTTATAAGTCAATTTTGAAGGTAATATAGAAGGTAGTAAGGAATTGTGTGGCTTTGGAGTTAGATAACATACTCTGACGCAAACCCTAACTCTTTTACTCTCATGAAGCAAGACCATGGGCACATCAGTTCCCCTCTCTGAGTCTCAGTTTCCTCCCTGCAGTGGAATGCTATTCCATCATGCTCACCTGGTGGGGTTGGGAACTTAAGAAAGATAACATGAACAAAGGCTCAGTGCCTTGCATATAGAACGGTGGTTCTCAACCTTCTGGCCCTTTAAATACAGTTCCTCATGTTGTGACCCAACCATAAAATAATTTTCGTGGCTACTTCATAACTGTAATGTTGCTACTGTTATGAATCGTAATGTAAATATCTGATATGCAGGATGGTCTTAGGCGACCCCTGTGAAAGGGTCGTTCGACCGCCAAAGGGGTTGCGACCCACAGGTTGAGAACCGCTGATACAGAACTAGGTAAATGCGTTGCAGTCAGAATTTAGTAAATGGAGTGGCCTGAACCTTTTGGGCAGTAGATGTAAGTTTTTGGAAGCCTGTTGTGAAGAGAAACCTTCAGTACTAGTATTCTTTAACCCACCAGAGGAAAACTCCTTTATGAGGCCAGAACTTTATATAATCTCAGGGGTCATATTTCCAAGGCTGTCCACCCTGAAGGGCTAGGGGAAAGGGTAGGGTGAGACTGATATGGAGGAAAGCTCTGGTTGTGGCTGGATTAGGGTTAAACTAACCCGATGGCCTCCCTGTTGCTCAGGATGATTAGAAGCCAGAGACCTTAGGAGAGAACACTCATATAAGCGTTAGAGCTGACTTTTGATAGTGTTTAAATGCATGAGGAGAATTTATACATAGATTTTGCTTCTTTAGTTATTTTTTTTAAGTGTGTCTGTTTAGAACAACTTTATCGTGGCTTGAGGGCTCTGAAATCACTGCATGGGATTGAGTGCCAGCTCAGTCTCTTACTGGCTGTGTGACTTAATAAGCAAGTTATTATCTGTAAAATAAGGATAATAAGATTGCCTGTCTCATAGTGTTGAAATTCTCACATGTAAACCTCCTACAACAGTGGTTGACACCTACCAAGCACTCATTAATAGCAGCAATTTTTATTTTATCAAAGAATGTTTGTAGGCTACATTTGAAGTTACTGAGCTCTATGCAACTAAGTATATGAAAACACCTTCATACAATTTTATAAAATAGCACACAGAAATGTTAAGCATTAGACAAACTGTTAATTTGAGACTTTATTAGAATATAAGCTAGGAAGAAAACATGGTATTTTCACAATTGATTTTAATTATTGGGAAGCTCAGTCTGTATCTGAACTACTTTTAGAGCTAAAGAAACTGAGATTTGCCTTTTCTTGAGGTGATAGAAATAATCTATAATAGATTCTATATTTTTTAAGACTCCTACTTGTAAGCACTTAAAAATATAATTTGTAAAATTAACTAGACCTGTTATTTTTATATTAAAAATTAGTTTGGGTTTTGAACATTCTCTTTTTCCTTCTAGGAAATATGTCAGTATTGAGTTCACCCAGACATCAGAGCTGTATAATGCATGTTGATATGGATTGCTTCTTTGTATCAGTGGGTATACGAAATAGGCCAGATCTCAAAGGTCTGTATTCTTTTTTATGTTTTCAGAAACTTCATATGTTATTATAAATATATATTCTAAGGATCACAAAATATCTGTTTTTAAATATATTTTTATTGATTTTAGAGAGGAAGGGAGAGGGAGAGAAAAATAGAAATATCAACCATGAGAGAAAATCATTGATTGGCTGCTTCCTGCACGCCCCCACCGGGGATCAAGCTTGCAGCCCGGGCATGTGCCCAGACTGGGAATGGAACCATGACCTCCTGGTTTATAGATCGATGCTCAACCACTGAGCCATGCTGGGCCATAAAATATTTTTTAAGAAGTATTTTTAATTTTCCTTGGCAGAATCAATTCTGCTTCTAAATTTTCTGGACTCTGTTATCATGAGAAATATGTTTTTCTGCCTATAGAAATCAGGTCTTTAGGGAAGAACTCTTCAACTGAAGGCTCTGTCGTCTTAGACTAATGTAGGCAGGGACCTGCGTTGGGCATTGTCCATATTTTTATTTATATTTACTATTACTTTGTTAGTAAATGGGAATTTTTATGGTAGCATATGTCTTTATGACTTGGGTTACTATACTTCCTCTTGAATAAATAACTATTCTGTACATAGTGAACATTCCAATTTTTTAATTGTAATTTTGTGTTACTGAATATCACTAAAACATGTTGTCATCTATGCAGTCTTTGTTTTAATTGAATTTCAGATATTTGTTAGCTAACCAGTACTTTAAAATATACTTATTCTGGATTTTTCAGTGGTTCCTTCTGTGTCTGAGAGATGTAACATTTTCTTCGGAGAGTCAGTTCTTCCCTTACGGACAGCACAGAGCTACTGGGATTAATACCAGAGCTTTATTTTTGTCACAAGTAGTTGCTCTTCACCTCTGAAAGGAGTATTTAAATGTTAAAAAATTGATTTAGCCCATTAGTGACTTCTTTATTATTGTTTATTAATTTTTGTTCTCACAACAAATGCGTCCAGTAAAATATGTGTGAAGTAATTATGCTGTAGCTTTAGAAGTTACAGTTATCTCATAACACACAACGCAGAAGTGATACTGAAACATTTTTATAAATAAACCAAAATAGGACTATATACTGAACATTTGATTAAATAGTAGGTGAGGTTGTGATTCCTCTGCATATATGTTGTGTCTCTTGCTGTGAAATAGTTTTGTTTAGGTATTGCTCTATTTTTCTGATACCGGAAATATTAAAAATCTAGATTAGTTAGTTCCTTCTCTCCTTAGCCCCTCCAGTCTGAACCTAGGATCTGAGTTGCCTGTTTTCCAACTGTAAGAAACCAAACAAAAACCATGGAAAGCTAGGTGATAATGTTGTTTTAAAGTTGAATAAATGCATCCAAATTGTCAGGAGTTTACTTTTTTGGGGTGTGCTGAGAAACTTAAATGATTTGTACATGGTGATTGATAATATTCAAAGATAATAATAGCTCCTTTATGGATTAATGCCTAAATAAAGCTAAAGAAAAAATGTCATGTTTTTTAAATCTTTTGAAAATTTTTCCTTTACATATTAGTGTTCTTAACTTCCCTGTACTTAGATTTTAAAATAATTTTATTCTTTTCCTCCCAGGAAAACCCGTGGCTGTTACAAGTAACAGAGGCACAGGAAGGGCACCTCTGCGTCCTGGAGCTAACCCCCAGTTGGAGTGGCAGTATTACCAGAATAAAATCCTGAAAGGCAAAGCAGGTACAAATCATGAGCTCTCTTTGAAGTCATTGTGCTCCTGTTGAAGATTTCTGGCTTTTGCTGTTGGTATTGTCGTTACAGCAGCAAAAGCAGTTGAATTAATTAGCTTTTTCATTCAAGTGTTCTAAGGTGTCAGTGATACCTTAAAGCAAAATTGAAATGTAATAATATCTACGACTGATTTATAGTTTCGCTTGGTTGAATTGGATGATGATATTTTCCTGGGACAGAGAGTGAAAAATGTTTTAAAAGTTGTGATTAGTTTGCTTTGTATAAATTTAGATTGGGGATAAAAATCATGGGCATTATTTTGTGGAAGCTTCTAGACTCGCAAGTTAATTGCTAGTTGTTTGATCACTGATTACAGTAAAGACGCTAAAGTTTATGCTGCTAAAGACTTGTATGAGGCAGTGGAGTAATATAGAGTAGGACTTTAGTTTACTGAAATAAGAAGATAAATATCAGCAATCATTCCTCATATCTTTGTTGAACCTATTTCATATTAGAAACATTTTCTTATCTCGCTGGCTTTTAAATTTTGGCTATTAATAAAATAAAAATCATAAATTTATCAAAATACTATTAAGATTTTCTTGTGGGTTTTTTTTTCTCCTGAGTATATTCCCTGAGAAGTATTTGCTTAGACATTAAATTCTTTAACATTAATCAGTTTCTTCGTGGATGTTTGCAAAGCCAAAAAATGTTTTAGTTTGTCAAAAAATTTTTTGTCAGAAAAATGCTAATGAGAAAGTAGTCAGAAATTAGCTGTACAGTGGAATGGAAACTGTGCAGTTAAATTTCATCCCAATTATTTCAGGTCCCTAAATTTTCAGTTATGAAACCTTAGGTTTGTTTTAGCAGTGATCTCAATGAAATTAAGGCCATAGGAAAGCTAGTTGACATCACTAAAGCCTTTTTTTTGGATTAATCTTTTTGTTGGTTGTGATGATCTGTTTACATGGTACAGGTATAAAAGAAAATAATTGTAGATACATACTAATACATCTTTATGCTTCATGTGTGTCTGTACTTTCCAGATTACCTAAAGCTTTTCTCGGTCTTTAAATCTTTTAAGAGATTTTTAAGGTTCTAATATTTTGAGTGTCACGAGTAGATATTGAGGTAGTGAATATTTTGAGCTTATTGAGATTTAGTTGTATTGTGGTATTTGACAATATGGGCAGTTTCATAAGTATTGGTCGTATGGTTTTGCGGTTTTCTTTCTGTATTTTCTGTGTGGTATTAGAAACCAAGTAGCTTAAGGAAATGCACAACACTTGTCACATATTGGACATTAGTAAAAACTTACTGAATGAACGTTGAAAGAAGGAGAAAATATTATGTGCATACTAGTCAGTAACATCTCTCAGGTACTCAGTGCTCAGTTTCTGGGTAAAAATGTGTTTGCCACACGCATTCTTATTTCCACAGTTTGCATCTGGAATTTTGACCTTGTCAAGCAAGCTTTTCTTAGGAGTAGCTGAGAGCCAGTCCTCTTACTCTTTCCTTTCATTCACAAATGATCTGACCATAAACAGTTTGTTAACAAAACTTACTGTTATTGGTCTTCATCAGTTTAGCCACTGTATTTTCATGACATTGTAATGACCTTTTCTAATTCACATCCCTCCACCTCTTGTGTGGATGGTAAACTGGAAGGTAAATATTAGGAGAAATATTGAAATTTCACTTGCCTTTGAAAACTGTCAAAAATAGATTTTTTTGTCACTAGAAGAGATGAATATGATACTTTGTACTTTATATTCTTTCTCTTAACTTCATGTCATTCACTTTTGTGTTCTAAGCCTTTTGACCCAGTAAGAGCTTACCAAAATATTTGTCACATATAAAATGGATAGATTGCCCTTTATTATAAAGTTTGGTTGCAACTAAGTTTGCACTTAGAACTTGTTACTTAGGACTTGTTTTATCAATGCCCTTGTTCCTCTTTCCTTTTTATTTCCTATCTTTCTCTGGGTCCTTATTAGATATGATACCAAATTGTAAAATTTTGAGGATAAAGTTAGGAATTAGAATCTTTGGCTTCTGCACACTAACCTTAAAAATAAATTCATTTCTAATGTTTTGACTTGTATGTCTAGGTAGAGTATTAGACCAAGTAGCATCTTTAGCCCTTTGTAAAAGCTTTATTTTCTTATTGGTCATATTCAGAAACTCTTGTCTAACAGTGTAAACAGGACTCTCCATCGTGGCTTCCTTTGGTTAGCTGCCTCCTGAGCGGTGCTCAGCGATGCCACTTCTCATTGATGACCCTCATTATCTGGAATCCCTTTATACTTGAGATATCATGGTTGGGCCTTTTTATCCCTCCCGGGATTCCGTGCTGCAGTGTTTCCTGTCCTTTCAACAACTTCAGTGTTCATTCTAAAGAACAACAGTTTTAAAATTCGTACTAGCCATAGATTTATTCTCAGCGATTTCTTTTTCACAGACTTGGGTCCTGGCCTCTGATTTCTCCAACCGTTCCTCCACATTCTCCATGTGCCCGTCTAGTTTGTCAAGTTTTGATGAGCAGTTCTCTACTTTGCCCTCCAGTGAGGACAGTGTGTCCCTGCATTTCCCCGAATCTCCCTTGAAGCAACTCACTCCGCTGGTGGAGGGATCCACGCACTCTGCTGCACTGTGGAAAAGGTCAGCCAGCCCAGCCAAGGGGAACCCCAGGCGCTGCCTCTCAGGCAGGGCCTTGGGAGCGCAGGGACCTCAGATACTGTTCTCACCTTAAGCATGGTTTCTGTAATTCTTAAGACGGGTATCTTAGACTATTTAACTAGCCTTTCAAATATAAGTCATCTAACTCCCCAACTTTTAATGCATAACTCATGGTTATACATTTGAAAAGCAGCTGGTTGTGGCTGTTCAAGCTTCAACTTTTTGTTATTGTTGTTTAGTTGTAGCCTCTTGAACTGTGATATAATCCTGAAATTCTCAAGGATTTTCAGCTTAGAGTAATGGACTATTAAAGCTGCTATGTAGTCTTCTAAGACGCTTCAGAAGTAGTCTGTTTTGCATTCTGTCCTTAATTTGTCATACTCTAACACATATTAGTCACAATATATCAGAAATCATAGCTCTAATTATATACTCTGCTGTTTTTATTTTTTATGTAAGTGGGATATGACCTCATTAAGATGCCAGTCCTCAGAGTTTGGTTTGCATTTATGCTTTGCGTGTATGGGTGCCGAATCCAGAAATGCTTATATGGGTTGCATAGTTTGTAAAAAGATGTTGACTACTGGAGTCAAACCAGGAACAGTTGTTTTAGCCCAGAAAGCCAGACACCTAGCCATGTTTTTCTGGTAGTGCTTTAACTTGGCTGATTTTTTTATGGAAATTATGTCTCTGAAAAAAGTCGAAGAGAAATGCTGAGTTTTGAGTTGCGTTGCTACAATATACTCAGAATAGGTTTGTCTAGAATTAGCTGAAGTGGTGTATATTGGTCTGGTTTTACTAACTAATGGTATTTTTGTTCATAATAGAACTATAGCTGAGACTGTTTTTAGAATTACGTTTTTAAAGCATATTCTTCTTGGAGCCTATAGCATTATCCAAGACTGTAACTGAAGCTGTGTTTTCATCTGTTTCTCAGTTATGAGGGAGGCTGAAGGTGGTCCAAAGGAAGTGAAGTGCCTGTAGTTCGCAGACTCTTATACTTGTGTGTGAAGCAGGCAGTTTGGTTTGGATAGGAAGAGATACTGGTGAGCTGTACTGTTTAGGCTAGAGTTGCCTTCCATGAAGCAGTTGGTATTCTGACCACACTTAATGTTTAATTGAACCTGCATTGTTAAATCAAAAGTAGAATTTTCTGGAGGGGGGATAATGTGAAGCTCTTTTACCTGACATATGTTCAAAAGAAAAGTCTTAAATTTAGGGTGAAATTTTTTATGGTATATGACCTACTAAATTATTGTTTGATCAAATGACTTGTAGGAATTTGATCTTTGTTGAACATGTTAATTAGTTTTAAGTACTGCAGTTCTTTTAGGAAACAGCAAAGAACATTTAGAGTGGTTTATATTTTCCCTTAACTGTTTCCCTTGAGAGAGCACTACTTAATCCTCTGAGGCTATAGGAGGGGTTCATCATCCTGATCACCTTTCATCCTTGTCCATCCAAGAGACTGGGTTCAGGGGATATTTCATATTTAGCTTTTGATCATTTTTTCCAAAGTATTATTAAAACAGAATACTTTCCATTTATTCCAAGTTTTTATCGGTCTGCTAGTAGAAAACTTAATGGAAACAAACCATTTTAGAATTACAGATTTCCTTTTATTAAATAAGATAAATACCAATGGGGATAAACTATATTTGGAGGTTGCTCAACTTATATATACATTTATTTTTTATTTATAAATTTATTTGTATAAGAAAGGAATGAAAAATACATTTCTTGAATGGAAGTTAAGGAAAACCAGTTTTTAACATATAATCATTAAATTTTATTATTTTTAAAGCAGATATACCAGATTCATCACTGTGGGAGAATCAAGATTCTGCGCATACTAATGGAATTGATTCTGTTTTGTCGAAGGCTGAAATTGCATCTTGCAGTTATGAAGCCAGGTATGTGAAAATTAACTGTGTTATAATATTTAGGAATGGTTAATTGTACTTAATTATTTTCATATAATCTTTGGAAGTGGATTCAGACATGCTAGTCAGGCCTGTGATTTAAAAATATACAGACATGTATGGAAAGAAATGTTTCTAGCCTTAATTTCTGGCAGGGATATTTCTTTTTTAGTGTAGACATTCATCACTATAAACTTACCCCTTATTTCTATAGAGTAGACCACTAGGGTATAATTCAGTGATGGCGAACCTATGACACGCGTGTCAGAGGTGACACGTGAACTCATTTTTTTGGTTGATTTTTCTTTGTTAAATGGCATTTAAATATATAAAATAAATATCAAAAATATAAGTCTTTGTTTTACTATGGTTGCAAATATCAAAAAATTTCTATATGTGACACGGCAACAGAGTTAAGTTAGGGTTTTTCAAAATGCTGACACACCGAGCTCAAAAGGTTCGCCATAGGATATATTTTTCCCATTGATTTTTTTTTTTTTTTTTAGAGAGAGAGAGTGGAAGGAAAGGGGAGACACAGAGAAACATCAATTGGTTGCTTCCCTTACATGCCCCAATCAGGCATGTACCGAGGTACATGCCCTTGACTGGAATCGAACCTGTGACCATTCAGTCCACGGGCCGACGCTCTGAGGAAAAACAGCTAGGGCTGTAGAAAACTTTTGATAGTTTCCTGAGGAACCCGTAAGTTCTACAGTGGAAATCAAAAGAAATTGGACACTAATTTTTTAAACCATTGTCTTCTGAAGCATGGAATTAAAGAATTAGATACTTTTGAATGGGAGAGGCTGTAGTGTTCATCTACTCTAATCATTCCTTTAACAGCTAAGAAAAATCCTTTATGATATTAACCCTTAATACTCAGTTTCTTTTAAAAATTATGTTAAAACTTGATTGCCTATTAAGTTAAAAGTAAATAATTCCATACTGGCCTACCCAATAATCTCACTTATAATTGCAGTGTTGTCCACTTGTTAGCACCAGCTTTGTGGATCTTTATCTTATAGTAAGCTTATACCTTAATTACTGTTGGCTGTCTCAATATAAGAAGAAACAGACATATTATATATATATGTTTCTCATACTTAAAAAAAATCAGTCATTTAAAAATAATCTGTTATAATAGTTGTGAAAGTAGAAGGAGTAACAATGAATTAATTAAAAAGAGCAGTCTTTTTTTTTTTTCTTACAACTAAACACGGACATTTTTACCTTTATAACAGCAGGCATTTACACATTGTTGGCAAGTGTTAAAGTATTTAATTTAAAATTTATAAAAACAGTCTTACATCAATTATATTTTTCAGTATTTTATTAGTTGTTTTTTTTTTGAGAAGAGAAGTAGGTAGCATCTTGTGGCTTTGTCATTCATACTTTGAAAAAAATTGAGATATAATTTCAGGTATACATAATGATTCGATATATGTAACATATTTCAGTCTCAATTAAAAGTTGGGGTTATTTAAGCAAGTCTGATCTGAACAAAAATTTTCAAAATAGTTTAAATAAACCAAAATAGTTTATTTAAAATTTTCCAATTGTTTTATAAGAGGATATTTAAGGAAAAAGCATCATCTGTGTATAATTATAAAATATTTTAAAGTATTTTCCACTTCTGACATGTCAAACTTTTACTCCTAAACTAACTTTGCCTTTGATGACAAAATTGTTTTCTTTCATTGTTTGTTGATAATGTAACTGAGTTAAAACTTACTTTAGTAAAAAAATAATTGTCAACTACCTTTGCCTTTTGGACTAGTCTATTTGTTAGCACAGGCAAGTTAGAGCTGATCTCATGTTGTGCCCAATAGGCTGGTGTTTTTCTCCCCGACTGAGTTATTGAACAGTGACTTGTGCTTCTGATGGCTGACAGTTGTGTCCCAGATCTGGAGGGTGTGATGAAGCCCAGATACTCTCTCAGACTTTGGGTTTTGCTGGTTGATGAAGTGAAAGCTCCACCTTTCTGTGCTCCTCTTTAGGATCTCTCTTCTCACTCTGTGCCCCCAAGCTGAATGCTGGATTGGCTGCTGAGGTTGCCTCCAAAGTAGAAGTGTTCCAGCTCCTGGTGGGTCTGGATCTCCAGAGCCACACTTGTGTCTAGATTCCAGGCTTCTGTTGGGGTTTGGATGGTGCACCTGTATCACAGATGGTGGTTGTCAAGCTGAGTTATTACAGAACAATTGGGCTGATGGTGTATGAGGGCCAAATGGTATGTAGCAAGCCATTTAAATGCCACTTAAATGGCAGATGTTTATTTTAAGGAGATGCAGAAATGATGAACATGAATTTGAGTTTAAGTTGGGGAAAAACCCACAAAAACCACAGTAGTGGAGTTTTGGTCTTTTAATTGTAATTTTCCATTTTCTAGATGGCTCATTGCTAATGAAGGTCTCCAGAAAACAATTTTTGGATACCCTTTTGTTGTGGCTATCGAATAGTTATATTTTCTTTAAGTGGGAAGATTTTTAAAATAATATATTCACAATTATATCAGAGATATTTCTAGGTTGGGAGTGGAGACTGGACTTGTGGGGATGGTTAGCCCAGCTTTGTGCATTGATGAGTTTTCAGTAGACAGATTAATAATGGAGTTAGCAAAGGATGGAATGTGAACACCAGCTGGTGGAAGTCACAGAAAGGAGGCTGTGTAAATGTAGGTCAGAATATGCATTATTGTTAGTAGTTTTACCCATACTTACTGAAAGAACACGCTTTGTCTATAAGTGAGAAGGTAGATATGTAGATGAATAGATAATATACAGATATCCTAAAATCATAGATTTTTAAGATCAGATAATTTTTAAACCTGCTTTTATGGGCTTTTGTAAGGACCTTTTGCTCTTCTCAGCAACATAGATGTCTTTTGTATACTAAATGGACCATGGAAATGACTTAGTGGTTAATTTTTTTTATGTTGTTTATCCAACATCAAAAATAATTGTCTGAGCGTAGCATGTGACCAGAAAGAGCTTGATCTCTGCTGCGTGAACTGGGAACAGCTGTTTCTGCCACACACACTCGGGAAGTATTGGTGTGTACCCTGCATGGGACTTTAGCGGGAGGAATAAGAAAGAAGTCACTGTATTGGAGAATAACATTAGACTGTTTCGTAATTGTCTACTCAGTTATTCTACGTGAAACAAATCTCATTTCTCAACCATCTACTCAAGGTATTTTGCTTCCCTTGGTTATGGAAACCTCTTGGTTTTCCTTTTTTGTTTGTAGCGTCCTTACAGTGGCTCCTAAACACTTGTCTCAGGATGTGCATATGCATGAGTACATGAGGAGATGTATTCTATTTTTCTAAGTAATATGCCCTGAACATTTTTGTATAAGTGAAAATTTTGAAAAGGAAATTATTGTAAATCTAAGACTATGATGTTTATAGGAATTATGTAACACATTTCTTTAAAAATGAATAATTACTTTTGTAAGTTTAGCTTTTACATGTTGAACCTATATACCTAGCATTGGAAATATTTTACACTATTGGGTAAAATATGTAGATTTCTAAATATTATGGCAAAAGTAGGTTTACAGGTGTTCATATGGAAAATATTACAATAAGTGATAATAATACGAGAATAAACTTGTTTCATGTACTCACAACTGGACACCTACTTTTTGTTTTTAATATATTTTTATTGATTTCAGAGAGGAAGGGAGAGGGAGATAGAAATATCAACGATGAGAGAGAATCATTGATCAACTGCCTCCTGCACGCCCCCTCACCGGGAATGGAGCCCGCAGGCGGGGCTGTACACCTACTTTTGCCCCACCCCTGTATATATACTGCCCAGCGTACTAATGAAGGCCCATTGATTATATCCATTCTTGGGGGGATGAAGGCAGACATCCTCATGATCATCCTGAGGCTAGTTTTATTCACGTTTCTTATCTACCACCTCCCAAAATGCCTGAGACATAAAATTTTGTGGAATGAATAAAATAATTTGTTTTACCTTCTGTTTTGTCTGTCATCACTTCCTTTATGGTCATTTTTTCTTTCTGTTAGATCTTTCTCATTTATTAGGGGCTTTGCAGTTAGATAATTATAACTGTTTTTGTAAATATGAGAAATGCATGTAATTTTGCATTTTTTTCTGAGTAAGTTGGAGGATTCTTTTTTTTTCTTGGCTCTCACTGTTGGTCTCAGATGGGAGGATGCCAGAGGCCTCTCAGTAATTAAAGACTATGTTTCTTAAAACAGAGCACACTCCATACTAAGAAAGCACTTAGTAAGTATTTATTGAATGTATGTATAGAATAACCACTTGATGTATTTCCATAGGAGTATATAATCTTGTGAAAACATTGCTCATTATTTTGCTTGTGTTTTTACCTTTTTTTCTTGATTCATTAGAGAGTAGTAAAATGGAATTTTACTAATTATGTTTAAGTCCACAGTTATACTTTTGTGCTGAATGCTCCAGATATCAAAGGTAATGTGGGGCATTGAGGCACACAACAAGATGTAAAATTTACCATTTTCAATTAGATCCCTCAAAGTGCTAGAACCCTGGCTCCTGCCAAGACTGATGTCCTGCCATACACAGTGCTGTTGGCATCTCAGCCACTGTGGAGGCGCCTGCGGAGCATGGAATTGGTCAGTGGGAACCAGGAGGTAGTAGGATGGGTACATTTTGTCTGCTTGTCACATAGCACTGCTTTGTATAGTCTTTTGTTTATATTTTGTCTTTGGGGGATGAGTCCTGGCCAAATGGTTCCTGTGTCAGGAAGAAAGCCTCTCTTGGATTCCTGCTCCCTGTGGTTGAGATATCTCTAGTACATGGAGCTGGCGTCTACAAAGGGGCCAAAGATGTGAGTCTTAGGAGAAATCTTCCATTGCAGGCAGGAGGCAAACATTGTGATAACATATTTTGGCACATCTGCATGTGTCATTCACACTAATCAGACAATTGTGGAATTCTCCTTTGGGAGGAAGACAAACCTGTAAGGTTTTTTATGTTTATTTTTATCCCTAATGAGAATGGAGTTAAATGAAAATTAGTATATTAGTGGTTTGGGATATGGTATCACGTATTTGATACTTTATTTTGCATTTAATATTTTTTAGTATAACTTCCATAATGTCTTTTTTTTTTTCTCTCTCTAGACAAGTTGGTATTAAGAATGGAATGTTTTTTGGGTACGCTAAACAACTTTGTCCTAATCTTCAAGCTGTTCCATATGATTTTCATGCATATAAGGAAGTTGCACGCACGATGTATGAGACATTGGCAAGGTATAGTATGTGATATCGTCACTGTGTGTCTGTCCTGCTTCTTCTGTCTGATATTAAAGAGTCCTGTTGCTTTCAGATGATCAGAGT
Organism: Myotis brandtii; assembly: GCF_000412655.1. Classification (NCBI taxonomy): domain Eukaryota; kingdom Metazoa; phylum Chordata; class Mammalia; order Chiroptera; family Vespertilionidae; genus Myotis; species Myotis brandtii. The sequence goes on along the minus strand of NW_005354047.1, from coordinate 206,897 downwards.
TGCTTTTTTTTTTCTTAATATATTTTTATTGATTTCAGAGATGAAGGGAGACTCCAGGAGAAAGAGATAGAAACATCAATCATGAGAGAGAATCATTGATTGGCTGCCTCCTGCACTCCCCCTACTGGAGATGGATCCCGCAACCAGGGCATGTGCCCTGACTGGGAATGGGACCGTGACCTCCTGGTTCATAGGTCGACGCTCACCCACTGAACCATGCTGCAGGGCTGTTCGTTGCTTTTGCTAGACTTTTTTTCTCTCAGGAACCCTTTCCTCAGCATTCCAGTATGGCAGCCTGTCCTCCTTTCTTTGAGCAGATCCAGTAATTGGTAGTTCCATCTTTTTGTGCTGCTGAACTTGGCCAGAATCTGATTTTATATATATACTAGAGGTTGGCCCTTGCAGCCCTGGCTTCGTCTGGAAAGATGTCCAGTCTAATTAGCATATTACGCTTTTATTAGTATAGATAACTTGTAGTCAGTGGTTCTAGTTTTCTTTCCATGCAACCAGACAAATGAAGGATAGGAAGTTTTAACCCCTTGAGTGCCGGGGAGCACGATCACGCTCCTCCTGTCTTTCGCCAAAGTGCCCAGAGCGCTATCAAAGCTTCGAAATGGCGTCCAGTTC
>NW_005354047.1:197327-206207 GCF_000412655.1 Myotis brandtii | reverse complement strand
TAAGTTTTTGAATATGTAACTTCATTTACTTGCGATTCATAATTTTTTTCCTAAACTGCTGTAAAATCAGCAAAAATGCCTTGGCAATTTTAGCATAGTTCCTAGGATATTGGTTGGCACTCAAAGAGTTAAACCTGGTTATTCCCTTTTAATACATGGGAATTATTGTTTTGTTTAAAATCAGAATTGATGGTGAACAAGTAGAGACTCTCTAAAGCCCTTTGTCTTCTAAAATTAGTAGATATGCCAGAGTTAGTTTCTGTAAAAGTTAGTTTTAGTAATAGTTTCAAGGTGTTTGATTAGTTGGCTTGAGAAAAGGAGATTAATTTTTAAAATGTTTACAGTGTAGGTATATTTAATATCAATTAAGAACTCAAAATTTAAAATAAGTATATGCCAGACCATGTGTGCTCTAGAGCAGAAATCAGCACATTTTGTCTGTAATGATTGTGTAGGTCTGTGTCCCAGCCACTCACCTCCTGTTTAGTGTGAGAGCAGCCCCAGATGGTATCTTATTTCACTACATTTTATTACCAAAACAGGCATCTGGACAGTGGGCCAGGGTGTGCCGACCCTTGGGCTGTGTGGGTGTTCTAGGAGATAGACATTTGGCCTCTGTTCGCCTCTTTATTGACTTTCGTATGCATTATTTTGAATTCCCATTTATTGAGTATCTATTTATATGGACAGCTGTTGATGCTGTTAGTCCTTCAGAGAAGAATACGGTCCAGTCTCTTACTTTGTGGGAGCTTGCTTTAGCAGGAGCGAAAATATAAAGGGGCAGGTGAAGTTGTCTGGCATCAGTATGTATGCCTGAGTGCTGACTGATGAGCCCAGGTGTAATCACAGCTGTTCTTAAAACCCAAATGCAGGAACGTTGGTATTGCCTAGTGAAAGGTGTGCTTTTTAAATCCTGTTCTGAAGCTGTCAGTGGTAGTGTCCGAATGAGGGCTGGGAGTGGCTGACTCAGCTAAGTAGTGGTCCTCATGTGCTCTGGGTCCCAGAGCCAACTGCCAGCCATGCATGTATTAGTCCTGATAGAATTTTAGTCTGTTGAGACATTTTCAGTGGATGTGGCTATCCTGAGTCCTGGGGTTTTTTTGGGGGGGGGGGGGGGGGGGCGGAATCTGTGATATTCTCCTACCGCCCTTTGGAAATCCTGCCTTAGCTTCCTAGTCACCATGCCTCAGGGCAGCTTTTACTCTGAACAGGTTCTTCAAGTCAAGCATGCCCTTCTTCTCTTACAGATGCCACCTTTTATTTAGGCATAAACAAAACATTCATTCATTCTTGAATGGATACAGACACTTAGTCTGAAGTGTTGTGTTGCCTACAGTAAGGTGTAGGTGAGGGATGAGGCCTAGGCCTCCTAGTGTACATTACCAAGTGGGCTCCTGAAGATACATTTTGGTCCTAAGGCCTCTGCTTGCCTCCCACTCGTGGTCCATGTATTTAATTAGCATTGGAGCACATGGCAATGCTCCTCTCCCTTTTCTTCTTCTCTAGATAGTTAAAACAAACTTTTTGTGTGTGGATACTTCATAACCAAAAACAAAAAGTTAAAGTAGCTCTCATGCTGGGAATGTAGATGGTGTCCTTTTAGATGGGCATTTCGGGTGATTGGCCATTGTATATTATGTCTCGGGCCTGCTACTGTGAATGGTATGGAATTGTGGCATTTTTGTTTAGGGCAGCATTGATTACTTATTTGACAGATATATGATTTTTCTGTTCTTTAGGAATTCTGGTAAACCATGTCTGAAAATTTTTTAGATTAAATGTTGACAGTTCTAACACACTTACTACTTTTCAACTATTCAGAGGTTCATAAAGGTGTTCTGAGTATAGAGAAACTAGAATGATAATTCCTGCTGTTTTTTGGTAGATGATATGGAAAGAGAAAACACTAATTAATTAACTTTGCACTTGGGCCAGTTTAATGAAAATGCTAATATATTTTTTATCATCTTAAGTCTTGTAAGGAAGTGTTTGGGGGGTACCATGGAAAGACTGTATTTTCCACGTTTGTGGTGATGGATGCAGTTGTAGCTGTACCTCATTGCCTGTGCTTTGTGTTGACAGCTATACGCACAACATCGAAGCAGTCAGCTGTGATGAGGCGCTGGTGGACATCACTGAAATCCTTGCGGAGACCAAGCTTACTCCTGACGAATTTGCAAGCGCTGTCCGCATGGAAATCAAAGACCAGACTCACTGTGCTGCCTCTGTTGGGATTGGTTAGGATCCAGCTTCTCTCCTATTGTTCACTTTACTCAAAGTATTACTTTGGATCACTTAATTTTTAGGAGTGAATTTTGGGTTTTGTTTTTATTACCTTCCTGCATAGGCCTCTTCCAAAACAATTCTTATCATTGCTCACAATTGTGCAGTACATGAGATAAAAGTGTGGGAAGTACAAGTCAGTGGTTGATAATATCTTTGGAATAACCAATTTGGAGTATTTCTCACCTGCTCTTCAGGAATATCTCTCACCTGTTCTTCAGAAATGGGAGAATTGAAGTCAGTATGTGTGAACAGTGTACTTTTTGTCAGTGGACAGAAGCCATGTTTACAGCAGGGTGGTGAGGGTGCAGAGTTCAGTGTGAAGTTCCAGGCCTGTTGTAATCAGTTACTTTCTGAACTCCAGCCTCCTGGACTGCGCGGCCATCCTGTCTCCACTGCAGTTGGTTGATCTTACGTCTTGCCCTTGGTTTCCTTGTTAACTCCCACCATTTATCCTTTTGTGGACTCGTCCGCTGTGCCCTCTGGAACCCTCTCTCTCCATGCCTAACCTTCCCTGAGCCACCTCCTCCTTTCAGAACCTCCTCAGCACCTCTCTTCTTGCCATTCTCTCAAGTGGATCCAGTTTGTCCCTGCCATGCTCTGTGCCACAGGCTTGAGAGGGAGGGACAGCTCTCTCTTGGCTTCACTGTCACTTCCAGTCATGACTTCTCCATTCTCATTCAAAAACCCTTCTTCCTCTGAAGTTCCTGTCTCATTTGTACCGGTGGCCTTTTAATTTATGCAGATAAAAGAGCCAGTCCTAGTGAAGGAAGATTTTTATGGCTTCATTTCCCGAGAGGACAGAGGGCATGCTGTACCATGCAGGACCGTGGGGGGGTGAGGGGGAGCACCAGAGCTCGGTCGGGAGGAGGAAGCAGGAGTGAGAGGAATCCTAGTCCTGAGTCTTTACTGGGGTTTCTTTAGGAAAGGCCGGCCGGGCAGAGCAAGAGTAAACAGCTCAGGATTGGCTACTCTGGGTACTTCCAGTGGCCTTAGGGCTATAAGGGTGGTCTCTGGTTGCCTGTACCTGGCTCTGGGATGAGGGAGAGCAGGAGCATACTGGCTTTGTGTGTGAGTTGGATAAGGAAATGGTTGGGATGGCTGGCTGGCCTGTGGGAGGCATGTTCGCTAGGAAGTGTTTACTCTTTAGAAATTAGCTAGCCTCAGGAGGGCAGTCTCTGACTGCCCAGCAAGATTTTTAATGTGTCAAAACAGCGTAAGATACAGAAAGTAAAACAATGTTAATACATTCATTGCATCCCTCTATTACTAGCTAGCCTGCCTGGTGTTTGGCCTGCAGGTCCTTTTCATCTTTCACTTAGGGCTCACCTGGTGCAATTCCACAGGCACAAGCTTTGGTGTGTTTTTTATTGGACGTATTTTTAATGTACAAGTATGACGATATGAAAAATTCTTTAAAAAAAAAACAAAAAATTCTTTCAAATTCAAGCACATAATTAAAACAAAATTCCCACATGATATTTCCTCTCCTCAGCCCCCTTTTCTTCTTTAGAACTCACCATATTTATCATTTTGGTGTGACTTTCTAGGACATTTTCTCTTCTTGAATATCTATATATTTACCCTGGGAAACACATGGATTTATAGACGTCTACCCTAAAATTAAGACATGTGCTTTCTATAAGCCTTCCATCATTTTTGGAGGTGTCATTTTTCACATACAAGTTCACCTGACATGTTGTTTCTCAGGTCCCTGGCACCTTCCCAGGAGCCTTTCCTTTGCTCTGCTCTAGGTTCGTGTTCACAGCCACACCTGGGGCCTCACTGCCAGGGTCCATCTTGTTTCTAAGTCTCTCATGTCCTCAGTTTCTACTATACGTGTCCTGATCGTAGAGTGAGACTTCTGGTTCTTTGGCTTTCTTTTTCCCAAGTCCAATCGAGTTCATTTGGCCTGATTGCCCTGCCTAGCCTGGATCTGCTGGTTGGTAAAGTGAACTAATTTCTGATCATTGCTCTTAACTTCCTATAAATCACCGTTGTTTGGACTGCTTTCTCTATTCCTTTACCTGGGTAGAAGATGTTGAAATGATACTTATTTTGGAACAAAGAGGAACATGGTTACCTCTGTTCAGTAACCATGCTGGTTATAATCTCTAGTAAACAAAATTTTGCTGGTTTTATGCTATATTTGAAATGATCAAAATTGTAAATAATTTACTTTCATTATTTATAGAAATTTGCTCAGTAACCTGTTTGGAGATGTCTTTGTTAATAAATTTTAAAAATAATTGGGACTATTTCTTGAATAACTTTTGTTTTTGTTTTCTTGCTTTATAGGTTCTAATATTCTCCTGGCTAGAATGGCAACTAGAAAAGCAAAGCCAGACGGCCAGTACCACTTAAAGCCGGAAGAAGTCGATGATTTCATCAGAGGTCAGCTAGTTACTAATCTACCAGGTGAATACAGACCTTTTCTTTTTAAAATTAACTTATTATAAACAGTTACTAGTGCTAAAAGTTTTATAATGTATCTCTTTTCCAAAACATGAATTAAGTATTTATTTATTTTTGAGTGCCATGAGAAAAATTTAGAATTTCACAGTGACTATTTCAATTGATTTATCAGGATCTTAATGTTACATTTAGCTTTGCTTTTAATGGGTTTTATTTTTTAAGTATTTCTCAAGTAGGAAGATAAGGAATTCTAAGAAAACATTTAAAGTGAATATGATGAAGTTGACTTTTGGTCCTTTAAATAAATCATAACTAAAATAGTGTACTTCTAGGTGAAAGATAAAATTTTGAGACTCAAGTCACCTACTTATAAAATTATCCTGCTGGACTAGTGATAGTTTTCTGATTTTAGTGAGCAAATAGTTTTAATTAAAAGGATAAAGTGTGTGAACCGTTAACGCAAAGATTGAAGTAAAACTTGCATCTCCATCTTTCTTGCCAAGGGCAGCATGTTTACTTTTCCCTTTTTGTGTAGGACTGTGTGTAAAATCTTTCCATGGAGAATCATCAAATAGGATTCATTGCAACTGAAAAGTGGTTGCCTTTTAAAAGGCCTTGAGTAGATGTGGTTTTTTGGGGGGGGGATAGGACAGTTCCTTTCATAATTATTAAATATTTAGACTTGCTTTCTATGGTAGATGCCTCTTTCTAAGGAATTTCTCTAAACCATGCATCAGTCCTTGATTCTGTCATATAATCTCACCTCTTTGCTATAAAGCAGCCTGTCTGAGCTTCACCAAGCTCCTGTGGGTCTGTGGTGGGAAAGTTCAAAGTAGCATATTTTGATGAAAGTTTTTTTAATTCATTTGGTTGTTAAAAATGGATTTAGTGAGCCCAGCCCGTGTTGCTCAGTGGCTGAGCACTGACCAATGAACCAGGAAGGAGTCACAGTTCAATTCCCTGTCAGGGCACATGCAGTCAGGCAGCATGCCTGGGTTGCAGGCTCGATCCCCAGTGGGGGTTGTGCAAGAGGCAGTCAGTCAATGATTCTCTCTCATCATTGATGTTTCTATCTCTCTCTCCCTCTATGTAATGAACTCTAGTTGATGATTCTCCACGGAAAGATTTTACATAAGGAAGTTGGTCACACAGTCCTACACAAAACGTGAAAGTAAACATGCTGGCCCTTTGGCAAGAATGATGGAGATGCAAGTTTTACTTCTATGAGTTAATGGTTCATACACTTTATCCTTTTAATTAAAACTATTTGCTCACTAAAATCAGAAAACTATCACTAGTCCAGCAGGATAATTTTATAAGTAGGTGACTTGAGTCTCAAAATTTTATTCCTTCCTCTCTGAAATTAATAAAAAGTAAAAATGGGGCGAGACAACCAAGATGGTGGCATAGGTAAACACCTGAACTTGCTGCTGCGCACAACCACATTAAAACTACAACTAAAAGACAAAACGAATATCACCCAGAACCATGGGAAGGCTGGCTGAGTGGAAATTCTACAACTAGAAGGAAAGAGAAAAGCACATTGAGTCCGGTAGGAGGTGCAGAGGTGTGGAGGTACGGAGGCACGCACGAAAGGGGCTGGCAGCAGGGTATGCTGTTGTCTTTTTCAATCGGGAGGGAGATACAAGCTCCCGACTGCTCTGAACTCCAGTTCCGGGCGAGACTTTGGGGACCCAGACTCACGGAGAGAAACTGGACTGTCTGGCATCGGGCTGGAACATGAGGGCAGCTTTCTCGCAGAGGTGCTTGCAGCGATAATAGTTCCTGCACAGTGCCGCGGGACACAGAGACCCCGGGACCTCTCTGCCACAGAGCAGACTTGCAGCCATTGCGGTTTGCTCCTCCCTGGTGATTCCCTAAGACCCCGCCCCACCCAATTTACAACCCTACCCAAGTTGTGTGCAGAGGCTTTTGCATATGAATGGTGGCCTTTCTCTACATGGAATTTCAAAAACAAAGGAACAAACAAAACAAAACAAAAACAGACTCACAGAAACATAAACCAAAGGGATGGTTGCCAGAAGGGAGGGGGTTGGGAGGATGGATGAAAAAGGAGAATACAGCCAATAATATTGTGATATGTTTGTACGGTGACAGATTATTACTAGAATTAGTGGGGTGATCACATTGTAAGGTATAGAAATATCAAATCATTATACTGTGCCCTAAAACTAATATAAGCAATATAATATTACATGCCAACTATACTTAAATTTAAAAAATTAAATTAGAGACCAAGATGGCGGCATAGGTAAACATCGGAGACTGCTGCCGCAAACAACCACTTCAAAAATACAACTAAAAGACGGAACGGACATCACCCAGAACCACAGGAAGGCTGGCTGAGGAGAGACTCTTCAACTAGAAGGAAAAATAACAGCACACCGAGGCTCAGAGGAGGCGCAGTGTGGAAAATACTCAGGTGCGGAGGTGCGCGCGCAAAGCGGGCTGGTGGCTGAGAGCGCGGTTGTCGTTTTCGGTCAGGGGGGAGTCTCAGACTCTGAGCTCCAGATACGGGCGAATCGCTGGGGACTCGGACTCAAACGGGAGAAGCGGGAGTGTCTGGCATCAGTTGGAAGGCAGCTTTCTCTCCGAGGTTTGCAGCGGTTCCTGGGGTTCTGAGAAGCAGAGCCTCTGGGACCAGGACTGATGGCAGCCATAACTGCTCCCTCCGCCCGCCTGCCCTGTTGATCCCGCCCCGCCCAAGCCCTGCGCAGAGCCATTTGCCGGATCGCCTCAGGCAAAGGCTAGATTAGCACCTCCCCAGAGGACAGAAGTTTTCCGCGGCAGACACAGCTGATTCACACAGCCAGTCGGCCTGGTGGTCAAATCCCTCTAGTATTAACTACAACAATCAAGGCTCAACTAGAACAAGACTGCGCACAAAGACCACTAGGGGGTGCACCAAGAAAGCATAAAAAATGCGGAGACAAAAAAACATGACAGAAATGGAGGATATAGAGCTAAAAATCGCAATTTTGAGGGCTTGCAAAAATGTGCTAGAAGCTGTCAATAAACTTGAGGAGAGAGTCACGAAAACTAATGAGACCCTCGATGCTATGATAAAGAACCAACTAGAAATTAAGCATACACGGACTGAAATAAAGAATATTATACAGACACCCAATAGCAGACCAGAGGAGCGCAAGAATCAAGTCAAAGATTTGAAATGCGAAGAAGCAAAAAACACCCAACCGGAAAAGCAAAATGAAAAAAGAATCCGAAAATATGAAGATAGTGTAAGGAGCCTCTGGGACAGCTTCAAGCGTACCAACATCAGAATCATTGGGGTGCCAGAAGATGAGAGACAGCAAGATATTGAAAACCTATTTGAAGAAATAATGGCAGAAAACTTCCCCCACCTGGTGAAAGAAATGGACTTACAGGTCCAGGAAGCGCAGAGAACCCCAAACAAAAGGAATCCAAAGAGGACCACACCAAGACACATCATTATTAAAATGCCAAGAGCAAAAGACAAAGAGAGAATCTTAAAAGCAGCATGAGAAAAAGAGTTAGTTACCTACAAGGTTATACCCATACAATTGTCAGCTCATTTCTCAACAGAAACTCTGCAGGCCAGAAGGGAGTGGCAAGAAATATTCAAAGTGATGAATAGCAAGAACCTACAACCAAGATTACTTTACCCAGCAAAGCTATCATTCAGAATTGAAGGTCAGATAAAGAGCTTCACAGATAAGGAAAAGCTAAAGGAGTTCATCACCACTAAACCAGTATTATACGAAATGCTGAAAGGTATCCTTTAAGAAGAGGAAGAAGAAAAAGGTAAAGATACAAATTGTGAACAACAAGGAGGACAGGGGGGGCGGGGCAAGGGCAGAGGGTGGGGTGGGAACCAGGTGGAGGGGAGCTATGGGGGGAAAAAGGAACAACTAATAATCTGAACAATAAAGATTTATTTTTTTTTTAAAAAAGTAAAAATGGATTTGATGATATTTGTAGATGTGTATTGCTTAAGTCTAATAAAAGTATATCTGAACTAAGAAATTTCTGTTAGAGGCCACAAAGTATTAAATGACCCAAATGGCATTTTATGATGGGAAGGGAGTGGACTGACAATTCTCGGGGGGATGGGAGTGTGGGGAGTGTGGGAAAAGACGACAAAAAACGTACACCTATGGACGAGGACAGTGGGGGCGGGGC